>NC_034610.1:39345842-39349103 GCF_900095145.1 Mus pahari | reverse complement strand
GATTTCTGAGTTTGAGGCCAGCCTGGTCTACAAAGTGAGTTCCAGGACAGCCAAGGCTACACAGAGAAACCCTGTCTCAAAAAAAACAAACCAAAACAACAACAAAAAAGTAGCAAAAAGTTTACTATTTTCACATTTGTGATGTGCAAGAGACCCACAACAATGAGAATGATTTTATTATCCATGTGTATCTGAAACCAAGTTCATTTCATCGTTTAATTTTCAGATGTAAATTTGCCTCAGGACTCTTCCATAGGGATAGGAGACCATCCATCTCACTGTTTGAGGTAAAATTTTTAAAGAAAGTTGGATTTGAGGAATGAATGGCTCAGAGGTTAAATCGAAGGTTTATTGGCTACCTATTCATTCACTCAACTTTTTAGATTCTAATGCCATTCAGTGTCTTTATTTCCTTTATTCTACATTGGAAGAATTTTCTTCAAACCAGTATATTGCAGACATCAAATGTAAATAGTATGAGGATATGTGACCCTGGTGAATGACTACTATAAATTATTAGACTGACAATATCAAAGGTCACACTGTGTACCTCTATTATTTAAGGACCCATAGAACTGTTACTTCTAGTAGCCTGTTGCTCTTCAGGTTTCTTAATAGCTTCCAAAGGTCTTTGTGTATATTGATCAAAGGTTCATTTAGAATTAAAAAAAAATAATTATTAGAAGAGTATTAGTCACTGAAGGAAATAGTCCTTTCAGAGACACTTCATTTTAGTTCATAAATCAATATTGACAGTGTGTTTTTATTAGGGAATTCAGAGATCAGAGAGTGAGGTAATCATCGTAGAAAAGGCCACATACAGCATGTGATTTTCTAAGAGGAAGAATGTGGTGAGCATAGGGTGCCCCTTGTATGAAAGCAATCAGAGGAATAGAAACCCCGAGTTTCCTCTCTTCTAGTCTTGTGTCTTGCTAATATCTCACACATGTTCAGCCTGTTGTATGCCAGAATATAACATACATCATGCTAGCAGTCTTTATATATCACATCTGCAGAAAAGGGAGCAAGCTTTCAAAGGGTGTTCAGAGAAGACAAGTTATACAAATGTAAATCCAAAGACTGCTTCTGTGGGGTCAAACAATCCAGATAAGGAAAAAAATGTGAGCTAGCATGAGGATGCCTGAAATTAAGGGATGTTTCTTCTTTAAGGGCTTCTCCCTGTTTTCCTGTATTTCTTTTAGTGAGTTATTTATATCCTCCTTAAAGGAGGATATAAATATTATTATTGTCATGAGAAAGGATTTTAGGTCAGCTTCCTGATTTTCTTGTGTGTTGGTGTATCCAGGGTTTGCTGTGGTGGGAAAACTAGCTTCTGATGATGCCAAAGTATATTGGCTTCTGTTGCTTGTGGTCTTGTGCTTGCCTCTCACCAGCTGACTATCCCTGGTGTTTGCTGGTCTGGGTGTCTCTGTCTGGAGTTTGTCTCCTGTGTCCCTGGGTTTGCTGCAGGTTTCCTGGGAGGCCTATAGCCCTGGATATATCAGACTTCCTGTGAGACCTTCAGGCATGTGACCTGTTGCCAGGGCTGCAGCTGCTCTTATGGGAGACCTTCAGACTGTGGGGTCGTCAGAGAGGCCGACAAACTGCTGATCTGTTGCCCTGTATGCAGCAGATCTCCTGGTAGGTATTCAGACTAAGAGGTCTCCAGAGGAGCAGACAAGCTGATGATCTGCCCTGGTGGAAGGGACATGCCAGAAGGGGAGTGAACTTTGGGTGTGTGTGTGTGGGGTGATGTTTCTTGAGTCTGTTGGACTTTTCAGGGTTCCCAGCTGCTGTACTTGTTTGGGAGGGTGCCTTACCTATTGCCCAGCATGCAGCCGAACTCCTGTGAGACCTTCAAATGATCATGTCTTTAGAGGAGCATACAAGCTGGTGATCTGCCTTGAAGGAAGGCCCAGTCTGAAAGGGGATGGAGTTCCAGGCATGATGATATGTGACAGTGTCAGCTAACCACTGCAGAAGGTTGGCCTACAGAGAAATGGAACTATAAATATGGTCCACAGATTAATGTTAAGCACTGATAGATTTGCCACTGGCCTAGTTTGTAATAAATATAGTAAATAAGCATTTGGAAACAGTCATTTATTTTTATTAATTAATTGTTTTATTTACATCCCAAATATCGCCCTCCTCCTGGCCCCCCACCTCCCAAAGTACTTTTCCCTCCTCCCTCTCTTTCACTTCTAAGAAGGTGCCCCACCCCCACCCCAGCATCCCCTCTTCCTGGGTATCAAGTCTCTACAGGATTAGGCACATTTTCTCCCACAAAGGGCAGACAGGGCATTCCTCTGCTACATATGTACCAGGGCTTTGGACCAGACCATGTATGCTCTTTGGTTGATGGCTTCATCTCTGGGAGCTCCCAGAGTTCTAGGCTACTTGACTACTTTGGTCTTCCTAACAGGTTGCCATCTGCTTCAGTTCATTCAATCTTTCCCCTAACTCTTTCCTAGAGGTGTCTGCTATGAATATATCTGCATCTGTCTGAGTCAGGGGCTGGTAGAGCCTCTCAGAGGACAACATACTAGGCTACTGTCTGCAAACACAACATAGCATCAGTAATAGTGTCAGGGTTTGGTGGCCACCCATGGGTGAAATCCCAATTTGGGCTGGTCAGTAGTCAGTCATTCATTCAGTCTCCGCTCCATTTTTGTTTCTGCATTTCTTTTAGACAGGAATAGTTTTGGTTTGAACATTTTGAATGTGGGTTGGTGTATCCGTACCTACATTGGGGGCAGCTGTCTAACTACTGGAGGTGCTCTCTTTATTTTCCATATCTCCACTGTTGGGCATTTTGGCTAAGGTCACCCACATTAAGTCCTAGGAGCCTTGCCCATCCTAGGTTTTTGGACTTTCTAGAGGATCCCCTAGGCCCATCCTTAGCAGCTGCATATTTCAATTCATACTCTTGGCCCTCTGGGCTTCTCTCTTATCTCCACTTATACCTGCCCCTTCCCCTCCGTATCCCTCCCTCCTCTCCCCTGGCCCTTCCCACTCCACTCTCTCTCTCTCCCTCTGCCTCCCGCGATTATTTTGTTTCCCCTTCTAAGTGGGATTGAAACAGCCTCACTTAAGCCTTCCTTTTTGTTTAACTTCTTAAGGTCTGTCTGTGGGGTATATATCATGGATATTCTGTACTTTTTGGCTAATATGTATGTATATATATATATATATATATATATATATATATATATATATATGTGTGTGTGTGTGTGTGTGTGTGTGTGTGTGTGTGTGTGT
>NC_034610.1:39343622-39345142 GCF_900095145.1 Mus pahari | reverse complement strand
GACCAGGCTGGCCTCGAACTCAGAAATCCGCCTGCCTCTGCCTCCCGAGTGCTGGGATTAAAGGCATGCACCACCACGCCCAACTAGATGTTGAATACTTCTTTAAGTGCTTATGGCCACTTGAGATGTTTCTATTGAGAATTTCCTATTTATTTCTGTACCCTATTTTTAAAAATTATTTTATTAGATATTTTCTTCCTATACATTGCAAATGCTATCCCGAATGACCCCTATACCCTCCCCGCCACCCTGCTCCCCTGCCACTCACTCCAACTTCTTGGCCCTGGCATTCCCCTCTATGGAGCATATAAAGTTTGCAAGACCAAGGGGCCTCTCTTCCCAGCGATGGCTGACTAGGCCATCTTCTGCTACCAATGCAGCTACAGACACGAGCTCTGGGGGAACTGGTTAGTTTATATTGTTGTTCCATGTATAGGGTTGCAGAACCCTTCAGTTCCTTGGGTAATTTCTTTAGCTCCTCCATCGGGGTCTCTGTGTTCTATCCTATAGATGACTGTGGGCATCCACTTCTATATTTGCCAGGCACTGGCATAGCCTCACAAGAGATAGCTATATCAGTGTCCTTTCAGCAAGTTCTTGCTCACATATGCAATCGTGTCTGCGTTTGGTGGCTGATTATGGGATGGAAATGCCGGATGGAGCAGTCTCTGGGTTGTCCATCCTTTTATCTTAGCTCCAAACTTTTCCTCTGCAACTTCTTTCATGGGTATTTTATTTCCTATTTTGGGAAGGAATGAAGTATCCACGTGTTGGTCTTCCTTCTTCTTGATTTTCTTGTGTTTTGGAGATTGTATCTTGAGTATTCTAGGTTTCTGGGCTAATATCCAATTATTAGTGAGTGTACATCAAGTGAGTTATTTGTGATTGGGTTACACTCAGGATGATATTCCCCAGATACATCCATTTGCCTAAGATTTTTATAAATTCATTGTTTTAAATAGCTGAGTAGTACTCCATTGTGTAAATGTACCACATTGTCTGTATCCATTCTTCTGTTGAGGGACATCTGGCTCATTCCAGCTTCTGGCTATTATAAATAGGGCAGCTATGAAGATAGTGGAGCATGTGTCCATATAACCAATTGGAACATCTTCTGGGTATATAGCAAGAAAAGGTATTGCTGGATCTGCTGGTAGTACTATGTCCAGTTTTCTAAGGAACCACAAGACTGATTTCCAAAGTGGTTGGACAAGCTTGCAATCCCACCAGCAATGGAGGAGTGCTCCTCTTTCTCCAAATCCTTGCCAGCATCTGCTGTCCCCTGAATTTTTGATCTTAGCCATTCTGACTGCTCTGAGGTGAAATCACAGGGTTGTTTTGATTTGCATTCCCCCTGATGATTAAGGATGTTGAACATTTTTTCAAGAGTTTCTCAGCCCTTCATTACTCCTCAGTTGAGAATTCTTTGTTTAGCTTGGTACCCAATTTTGTTTAATGGGGTTATTTGAATTTTTGGAGATTATCTTCTTGAGCTCTTTGTATACATTGGATATTAGTCC
>NC_034610.1:39327776-39343611 GCF_900095145.1 Mus pahari | reverse complement strand
TCAGTTTTGGAGGAGGTACCATGAGGTGCTGAGAAGAAGGCGTATCCTTTTGTTTTAGAATAAAATGTTCCGTAGATATCTGTTAAATCCATTTGTTTCATAACTTCTGTTACTGTCCATGTGTCTCTATTTAGTTTCTGTTTCCAGGATCTATACTTTGGTGAGAGTGGGGTGTTGAAGTCTCCCACTATTATTGTGTGAAGTGCAATGTGTGCTTTGAGTTTTACTAAAGTTTCCTTAATGTATGTGGCTGCCCTTGCATTTGGAACATAGATAGTTAGAATTGAGAGTTCATCTTGGTAGATTTTACCTTTGATGAGTATGAAGTGCCCCTCCTTGTGTTTTTTGATAAATTTGGGTTGGAAGTCCATTTTATTTGATATTAGAATGGCTACTTCAGCTTGTTTCTTCAGACCATTTGCTTGGCAAATTGTTTTCCAGCCTTTTGCTCTGAGGNNGTGTCTGTCTTTGTCCCTGAGGTGTGTTTCCTGTAAGCAGCAAAATATGGGGTCCTGTTTGTGTAGCCAGTCTGTTAGTCTATGTCTTTTTATTGGGGAATTGAGTCCATTGATGTTAAAAGAAATCAAAGAAAGGTAATTTCTGCTTCCTGTCATTTTTGTTGTTAAAGTTGGGATTCTCTTCTTGTGGCTGTCTTCTTTTAGTTTTGTTGAGGGATTACTTTCTTCCTTTTTCTAGGGNGTAGTTTCTTAGTGTTGGTGTTTTCCCTTTATTATCCTTTGAAAGGCTGGATTCATAGAAAGATATTGTGTGAATTTGGTTTTGTCATGGAATACCTTGGTTTCTCCATCTATGGTAATTGGGAGTTTTGCTGGGTATAGTAGCCTGGGCTGGCATTTGTGCTTTCTTAGTGTCTGTATCTGTCCAGGATCTTCTGGCTTTCATTGTCTCTGGTGAGAAGTCTGGAGTAATTCTAATAGGCCTGCCTTTATATGTTACTTGATCTTTTTCTCTTACTGCTTTTAATATTCTATCTTTATTTAGTGCATTTGTTGTTCTGATTATTATGTATTGGGAGGAATTTCTTTTCTGGTCCAGTCTATTTAGAGTTCTGTAGGCTTCTTGTATGTTCATGGTCATCTCTTTCTTTAGGTTTGGGAAGTTTTCTTCTATAATTTTGTTGAAGATATTTGCTGGCACTTTAATTTGAAAAATCTTCATTCTCATCTTTTATTTTATTACCTTTTATTCTAAGTTTTGTTCTTCTCATCGTGTCTTGGATTTCCTGGATGTTTTGAGTTAGGATCTTTTTCCATTTTGCATTTNCTTTGATTGTTGTGTCCATGTTCCCTATGGAATCTTCTGTACCTGAGATTCTCAATTCCATCTCTTGTATTTTGTTGCTGATGCTCACATCTATGGTTCCTGATTTCTTTCCCAGGGTTTCTATCTCTAGAGTTGTCTCCCTTTGGGTTTTCTTTATTGTTTCTACTTCCATTTTCGGATCCTTAATGGTTTTGTTCAATTCTATCTCCTGTTTGGCTGTATTTTCCTGTAATTCTTTAAGGGATTTTTATATTTCTTCTACCTGTTTAGTAGTGTTTGCCTGAGGTTCTTTAAGGACTTCTACCTGTTTAGCAGTGGTCTCTTGTAATTCCTTGAGGGATTTTTGTGCTTCCTCTTTAAGGGCTGCTACTTGTTTACCATTTTTCTCCTGTATTTCTTTGAGTGAGTTATTAATGTACTTCTTCAAGTCTTCTACCACCATCATGAAATATGATTTTAAATTCACATCTTGCTTTTCGTGTGTGTTGGGGTATCCAGGACTCGCTGTGGTAGGCGTACTGGGTTCTGATGGTGCTCAGTGTTCTTGGTTTCTGTTAGTAAGTTTCTTATGTTTGCCTTTTGCCATCTGGAAATCTCTGTTGTTAATGTTCAAGCTGTCTCTGGCTGGAGTTTGTTACTCCTGTGATTCTGTTAGCCTCTGTTAGCACTCCTGGGAATCCAATTCTCCCCTGTATCCTCATGGTCAGAGCACTCTCTGCAGGCAAGTTCTCCTCTCCAGGTGTCCAGGAGTCTGGAGCTCTCATCCACCTTCTGAGTCATGGGGTCAGAGCCCTCACTGTAGGCTGACTCTCCTCCTGTGATCCAGAGGACCTGAGGTGTGGTGTGTCCTCCAGAGTGCTTTGCTGCCTCCACTGGGGTTACAAAGAGAGATGGCAGGGGTGGCCCCGACTGGACCAGAACCTCACCTCTGGGTGGACGGTGTTCCTTTGTCCCTGCTCCTGCTGACACAAGCCCCACTTGGATTCTCTGGAGTTGATTGTATTCCACTCACCCATGATCCTGAGGACCTTCGGTGTGGAGATTCCTCTGGAGCGCTCAGCTGCCTCTGCAGTGATCCTAAAATCTAATGGGCAGTTCGTACGGACCTTCGGGGTGTCCGCAGACTCCGAACCCTAGGTGACCGGGTGCTGGAGCAGTCGGAGTCTAACTTCTTGAGTTCTTTATATATTTTGAATATTAGACATCTATAGGATGTAGGGTTAGTGAAGATCTTTTCCAAATTTGTAGGCTGTCGTTTTGTCTTATTGACAGTGTCCTTTGCCTTACAGTTTTAAAAGTTCCTATTTATTAGTTGATGATCTTAGAGCCTGAGCAACTGGTGTTCTGTTCAGGAATTTTTCCCTGTGCCAATGTATTTGAGTCTATTTCCCACTTTCTCTTCTATTTACTGAATCCTGTATCTCTTAAAAATCTTCAATTGGTTTCACAGATTGTGAAAAATTAGACTCATGAATATAGTGCTGAAGATGGTGTACTTAAAACATCCCCATTTCTTGGCATCTCCACAGCAAGATCAATTTCAACTACTTTTCTCTGCTGTGGACACTGGAGTTTATCCAAGGCTTGTGTATATTCTCTTTTTACCGTTGAGGGATCAAGGATGTCAGATGTGCAGCCAACCTAAATTACTGCAGTGAGTTTTATTAAACTTACTTATTTCTAGGCTCTTTGAATTCCATTTTTCTGGGAATATAGTTTATGAAGCAAATAAGAATATCTCTCTAATGTGGAAAAGCTCTTTGAGAATCAAAATGAGTATATTTGCTCACATAGAAGGAAGAGAAAGGATGGTTACAAAAAGTACCCAAATGTAATGAAAGCTTTTGTGAATCACAGAGGCTTTGAAGTTCTGGTACAAAATGTCTTTATTTTTGGCACAAGCTTTTTTAACGCCCTCATATAATTTTTAAAAGAAATATTAGCAGTTATTTCTAGGACTTCAGATAATCTATTAATTATTTTATATTTTTACTTCCCCTAATTTAAATATAGAAACCCCGAGACTAGAAAGTTGGTATAATTATTGTAACAAATTATTTAATTGTCAATATGTGTAAAATTTTGGTAATTGCTTCATCTCCTTATATGGACTTTCCTGTAGAGGAACCTAATATTTCACTAAGTGTCATGAACAAGGGGTGAAATTCTTAGGGAAATGGGCGTATGAGGATGGTATACTAAGAATAATACTACCAAAAAGAGATATGCACAGAAGCAAATGATTCATAAACTCAAAGCCAAATATGGTATATGACAAATTCTGAAAGCTTTAAGGAATTACAGTGACCAAAAAGATGCCTGTGTATGTGGAGGGTGTAGGTTATCTATGTTGTTGTGAACTTCCTGTGATATTAAAAATTTAGATAAAGCCCCTGTGTTGTCCTTTATTAATTTTATGACTTTTGTTTATTTCACACGTTCTGGCAATTCATAAGAGATAGAAAGAACTTTATTTTTAAAATGTGACAAATGAATATGTGAGGTATGAAATAAACAAGAGTCCTCAGTAAGTTATGGCATACAGATCCATAGAATATGTATTCTATCTTCATGCAGGAAGAACTGGTTATAAACAGCCAGGAGTTGAAAGACTTAAAAAACAAGGCTTATATCATATTTTTCTATGCATTATATTCTGTTTTTCTCCTGTATGTTGGGGTATGACAAAAATCACAGTGGTATAATACACTGTGGATTGCATTATCAGTGACGTTGTCCTGATTGTTTTCCTAGGAATCAACTGATAAGGTGATGCATTGCTTTTCCTATATGTACAAGAATCTCTCAGAAATTCAGCAGCAGGGGAGGCCTGACTTACCCAAAGCCCAAGACTTGCTTGAAGAGCTCAGTACCAGCAAAGTGAAATTTAATTCAGTAGATTAATCTCTCATATCTTCAAGAAAGTGTTAGACATTGTGTTGTATACTGGAGCTTCAAATGTAAAAAAAAAAAAAAAAAAAACAAGAACATCCTTCTCTAAAATAATTTTTCAGAAGCAATAGCATCTGTCCATAATAACCATAAAGTGAAACAAATGCAATAAGAGATTTTTAGTAGGTGTCATAGTAGTGCAAAATAGATGAACAGTTAAAAAATAATTATCTCTACCTGAAATACAACTTAATGTGTGAGTAGGAATTAGCCAAGCTGAAAGTAATGCCATTGGCAGGTTTCTGGGTATAAGTAAATTAAATACGAAGTTGTGGAGACTGGAATTAGTATGTTGTACTGCAAGCACAATAGATTTTTATATCACGGCATAAAACTTTATAAACATTCTTTGTATCTTTACATAATTTACATAGTCAGAGTTAAATAATCTACCAAATTATGATTTGGAAAATTTAGAATGCATTGCAGTTTACTTGTTTTAAAAGACATTTTCTGTTTTAAATATAAACCATTATTGGGTGGTTGAAAAACATGTCTGAATAGAGAACTTTCTGTGGCAAGACCAAACACCAGAGTACCAAAGAAGCCCTGTGAACATAGTGTGAGCATGGTAGTTCACCTCTTATTCCAATATTCAGGACATAGAGCCTAGGTATCCATTGCCCAATATGGCTCACTAGACATTAACCTTAACCCTCCACAGGCATGTTTACACACATATACATACATCCCTACCCAGGCAAGAGCCCATACACATGTGAGAAGACATACACTGATGCATGTTCACACCACACACATGAAAGAGATTAAAGTTTTAAAAAAATAAAGTCCTATTCCACAAGTGCTAAAACAGATTGAGGAATTTGGGGCTGTGCTTGCTGTTTATTTTCTATATACAAAGCTACTTATTCTTATTCTTTGTATATAAGCCATAGTTGGTATATCTTCGTAGTCTTCATAATTAAATCTGTATGTGTTGACTAAATATATTAGATGTGAGTACACATATCTCTTAAATTGAATTTTTAAAAAGAGAACAAACTTAAGGTAAAATTATTTTCTACAAAACTTTATCTTGAACCCTAAATTCTGGGTGTAAAAAATGATGTATTAGCATGTGAACATGATTTTTATTAGTGTTGATTTTGGTGTATTAAGTATTTTTCAAGTTTATCTATGAGACTGTCCTTCATCCTTCTATTATTCCTTTGTAAAACCATTTATCACTAACCTATGACTACATATACATACTTAAGATGATTGATTGACCTGAATCTTAACTGGTTGAACCAACGTACATGTGCTTTCTATATTGAGAAAATAAAAGTAAATTACTGTTCCCTAACTATATATAACAATTAGAGGCAAGGCTTAGAAAAACGTAAAAGAATGTTTATCTATCCCGGCTGTGCATGTTTTTTGTACTAATTGAACAAATAAATTGGTAAAGTGTTAATTTAAGCTGAATGTTATTTATATACTCTGGATTAGTTCTCTGTAAAGCTAGGAGCTATATTTCACTTGGCTTACATTTAATTGATGTACTGAAGGAGAGACCATTCTTAGATACCTACTCTGTCAGTTGAGGGCCATTTATTTGTTAAGTAATTACATTCCTCACTCTGATGTAATTTGTTTTCTTTGGGCTCTATGACACCTACACTAAATTAGATTGTGCTTTCTCATTTTAAAGGAGAGAGTTGAATAGTTGAGATTACCTTTCCATGTCATTATAAGTAAATTACACAAATTAATGATCACAATTATTTAGGGTATACAACAAAATGAACACAGATAGGAAGGTAGAATTCAGAGCTCAAGATCTGTAAGCACACATAGCAGGAAACAACAAAGAGTTATTATGTTACATAGAATAAAATTTAGGCAAGCAGTAGAATTCATATGCTACCTATTTTTAATTGTGAAGTAAACAAATATTTCTTGTTTTTTGATGATTATTGTAAGTTATTAAATGCTTTGAAGATAACATTTGCTTGACTTTAAGTAATCAAATTTAAATTATATCTTTGGATTCTGTGTGTGCCTCTTATTTTAGTATAATGACTTTAAAATTGATCATTATTTTGAAATATGTAAGAAATGCTAGAATCCTGTATGCCTACTGAGGAGATTTGTAAATATCAGCATTTTTGTGCCTATTATTCCGAAGTCCTAAAGTAATCCTGATTTATATTTCTGCAGTGTTGTTCAATAAAGCTGCGACACAGTCACCATAGAGACTGATGGGGATTGAGTAATAGTCAAAACAAGCATGACCAGATATGTCCCTTTTACTGTATTTGATAATTCAACCACCTTGTGTTGAGGAATTTAATAAGTCACCCTTGGTTTGAAAGAATTACATGTGATAGTTCTGGACAGAGAGTACTAGAAATATTTAAGTAAAGGCAGATCCCTAGTTAATTGGAGTAGACAAAGTGCCAGTTTACTTTAGTCTCTGTTTTCTTGGTACATACTTTGTACTGAGATGTAAGCAGCATGCAGTTGATAGAGATATCCCATCAGTATCAACTTGTCATATCATTCCTTGACATCTTCTCAGCTCTCCTTAAATTTTTCTTTAGAAATGGAATCTAATTGGCACAGTAGGTAGACCATTATGTTAAATTAACTAAGAACAGGAGGGGCTTCAGAAAATACATAACACTATCCTTTGCCAATATTTAAAGCTAAAATAAATAAGGATGTTTTAAATAGTGAAACTAATTTTGCAAAAAATGTTATAATAATTATAAAACAATTTAAGCTTATATGCCTTTGAGCTTGGTTGGTGGTATTTTGTTACCAATATACAGTAAAAAAAAATAAGTTGTTTCTATAAATCTAGATTTTATGATAAAACCATCTTGGTAGAATTCTTTTCTTTCTCCAAAGTAATTAAAATAATATTCATGAAGCTTTTCCTTGACCTTATAAAATCATCTGTGCCTCCAGGTAGAGTAAAACATTGGGTATACTAATAAAATTCAAAATGGTAACTCTAAATAGCCATGACGTTTAAAAAATTACAGGCATTCATATTTTACCAAATACCAATTCTTTACTAATTTTCCCATTTATATTGTTTATTCTTACTCATAACATTTTGTTTCAAATGTTAACTTGCGATATATTTTTGATCTCATGTTACTTAAAATTCTGAGTAATACCTGTCTTCCAAATAAGAATACATAGCCAGTGTAGTAACTCATAAATCCTAGCACTTGAGAAACTGGAGCAGGAAGATTCCCAAGTGTTTGTACACACTCTGATCCACGTAGTGATTTCTAAGCTAGCCTGGGCTACAGAGCAAGATCCTGTTTCCAAAAACAAACAGTGTAAATAATAGTAATTTAAAATAAATGCTTGATATAATTGCATGTAGTCTAAAAGTTAGAGCTACATGATAGAATACATAATCTTTAGAATGGTTAACCAGATGTTTCTTTGAAATAACAAAACTAGCTAAAGTAAACAAAAATGAAAACAAACAAACAAAAATGAATCACGCCAAAAGTGAATGATACAGAAAAGGGTAAGTCAGTTTAATTTCAAAACTGTACTAGATGGTTTATTTCCCACATTATGAATGTAACAGCTATATAATGGTCTGTTCTACATAAATCGATGACCTTTGTACTAATGGGAGACTTGCATTTCTTGCATCTTATCTTTCCTTGTCATTTTTGTGCTTTGATTGCAGTACTATTCTTGATTGTAGTGTCACCAGGAACAACTTCTTACTGACTCTCAGAATGACCTTGATAAAGGAAAAATGTTTTCTGTGCAGCAGTCACAGTCAAGTATGTCACTCTTCTAGGACATCATATTTGTATTAGCTGGCAATAAATCTCAAGATCGAAAACAAGATATAAGCCGATATCTCCAAAGTGATAATAGTATTAATCACACACACCAAAATCTAAGTAAAACTAATCACATGAAAAATGAGAAGTAAAACATGATAAGTAAATCCAGGAGATAAGAATGTCTCAGTGCTTAGAAACACTAACTACTCCCAAAAGAGAACCAGAGTTGTGTTAGCAGCTAGCATGTCTGGAGGTTCCTAACCACTTTGACTTCAGCTTCAGAGGATCAGATACTTTCCTGTGGCCTCTGTTGGCATTTGTCTGTCCTTGCACATAGACAAAGGTGCTCATTTAGTTGCATATAAAGAATGAAAGGAATGAAGGAAGAAAGATGTAAATAAATAAATAAATAAATAAATAAAATCTACAGTATATATTACAGTTTTAAATGTATTAGTTACTTCTCTGACAATAGTATAGGAGGGAGTTATTATATAAAAATATGGATATGCTTTTGAATAGATCTATAATTGTATCACTTTTCTTTTTTTCTTTCTTTCTTTGTTTTTTTTTTTTTTTTTTTTTTTGGCCAAACCACTGCTGATAATTCTAGTCCAGGCTAACAAGGATTACTTTGTAAATGAGTAGCAAATTTCTCAAAGAACAACTAGAATCTGGATTAATTTTATAAAAGCAAAAACAAGAACCTGTTTAATCGCTTTGGAAAGCCAAGACAACCAGGATGTGAGGGAACAGGAAGCCATAAAAAGGGGAGCTCATTAAAGAGAGCTAAACAGCTGTGAGCTTCGCACCCTAAGCCAATTGGTAACACTGATGTTGCCCTAGGCATAAAGCCAAGTTCTTCAGCAAAAGCAACTAAATTGCAGAAGTGCTAGGCAAGGAAAGTTTGAAGAACCCAAGACATGCAAACATGAGGGACTGAGAACCCAGACATAGGGAAGCATAGTATGATGAGCCCAACTCTCTGCCCTGGTTTCTAGATATTTGAAAAGATCAGGTCAAAGGATACCTCAAAGAGGGGATATAACTTATAAGTGGAGCCCTTCCCTAACACACAAAAGTTCTTGGTTTGATGCCTAGTACTCTATAAACCCAGGTGTGATGGCACATGCCTGTAACCTTTGCTCTCTGTAGGTGGACATAAGAGGAACAGAGAAATTCAATGCCATTCTCTATTATACACTGAATTTTAGGTCAGTCTGGGCTCCAGTAAAGTCTCTGACTCACAAAAGGGGGTAATAATAAGGGTATTAGAGAAATTACATATATCCCAAACCGGGTGCACACATTTTCTAAAAATTCAAAACCATAAAACTGGTACAAAAAAAATAAATGAGAAAAATATCTCAGCTGCCAAAAAACTTTCAAAAGAACTCAAGCAGTTTATTAGTCATTTGGCTTATGAAAGTTAAACTTGTCACAAGATTTCATTAAACACCTATTTCAGGGGATGTTGAGAAAATAACTGAGGATACAGAACAGTTAGAACTTTTCACAGTGTGTAACTGGTATGCCTACTCAACAAACCTGCTTGTCATTCTCTCCTGAAGGTGGGCATATTCGTCTCTAAGTTTGATCCTAGAAGTACAATATACTCAACAAAATGTGTGTGTGTTTGTGATACATGGGTTAATATGTTGATAGATGATACAAGAATGATACATGGATAGATAGGTAGATAAATAGGTAAATGATAGATTATAGATAGATAGATAGATAGATAGATAGATAGATAGATAGATAGATAGATAGATAGAGATGAGAGAGGGAGAAAAAGGTGTATGTGTTATAACAACTACAAAAATATCAAAATTTAAGTAAACCATAAGGTATAAATAATGTAAAAATCTATCAAGGCTTGATAGCAAGAATACTTTGCATTTATGGGTAGTTCTAAAATAGAATTGGTCTTGCTGTGAGTAGACTTTTCATCTGGGAAATACTTTCTATTTATATGCTTATGAGTAGAGAAAAGAGAATAGCGTTACAGATCGAGGAATACCCAGGATATCACTAAACATCTAACTTGTATATAACTACTACAATAGCAAATGTACCTGCTCAAAAATGTCAACCATATTGCATACAAAAATGATTTGAAAACAAAAGCATCACAAAGCAAATGAAATTAATAAAAGACTTTTCTACCTAAGGCAACAATTGATTCCATAATATGGCTCGGCAAATAAACCATTCACAGTGAATACATATTTCATAAGCCCACGCACGTTTGTAAACAAAACTCAACACAACCTACACATTTTTATTTTTGACATGGGGCTAATTTCCTAGTGGTGGAATCTTGTCTGAAGGGGTACAGATAATTTTAATCAGATGTTGCCTGATCTGCGCACATTTCTTGTAGTGGGTGATTATGTTATGTATTAATATAATATTTAATTATAAAATATATTTAACATGTATAATCTCTACCATATTATACATAAAAGGATACTTAATATCAAGATCATGTTTATTACTGTAAGTGTGTATATTTACATGTGTGTATGAAAAAGTTTTCAATTTCAAAAAAAGCAATTTCAATTCGCAAACACATCATAGGTCATTTTTAAAGTAAGATAAAATTATTTAAATACATGTCAGTTTTATTTCCTAGATAATTGTGCCATGCCTCTGTTTGTATGTATGCATATGACTTGATTAATGAGACTGTGTGTGAGATAATTTGTGTATGATTGAATGTACACACTAAATTGTCAAGGAGGTCTTCTCGGCACAATATTAGTTTTAAATATTGCTACTATATTTTTTATCTTCTTCCTTCCAAAGGCAAGGTTCTTTGAAAATGTTTTTTTTTTTCATTTTTTGAAAAGTACCTTAGCTTCCACGAGAATAATAGAATAGACAGCACATCAGGGTACCACACAGTGAAATACCATGGCAACAGATACTTTGACCGTGGGCAAATCTGCCCAAGCTTGTCAAATTCAGTGTCTCCAAATTGCCATAAGAAATATTAACACTGCAAGAGAAGTAAGATTTCTTCCTGTTGTATATTTAGGTAATACATATGACTACTTATGTTAAACCAGAAATAAATTACTCACCTAAGGGGTAAATGTATACTAAAGTAAATGTTAAGTATAAAACATAACTTCATTAAGCCACTTTATCATAAGAGCTTATGTAGATTGTGTTTTATGTAGCTTATCACAAGTACATAAATGAGAGAGATTTCTTTGTTTACAAGTGTTTGCTACCATACTGGATAAAGCAAAGAGGGAAGAAACTGAACTCACACTGGCAGCTGAATCTCTAAGTCATCTGCTAAGAAAATAATATATACTGTGATTAACTTGAATACTCATCTCCTTAAGTTCCACTTAATTATATATGTCTTCCTGTTGGTTGTATCGTGTCTCCTTATTCAATGAAGGAGGTAGAAAGATAGATGGTCTTGATTTCTTTCTTTCCTTTTTTTTATTAGGTATTTTCTCTAGTCAGGGCCTCAGCTATGCATATTCTGTAGATCTTTGGCTATAGAACGCTCAGAATTTATTATACTATCTGTTCAAATGTCATAGAAAGAAATTTTATATTTCAGTTTGGTTACACAGTCCAAAAACTAACTTATAAAGTAAAATAAATGCCTTCCTAGTGAAAAAGAAAGAAAGAAGGATAGGGAGCCATTGAGCAAGATTTCAGGAACATAATAGAAGGATAATAGAAGGAAAGATAAAATACTGGGACAAAAACAAAGCAAGCTGCCTTTTGAGAAAGGACGGATGAGGCAACATTGTTGGGGGAAATCAGAGACATTATATAATAAAAAGCATGTTACCAATTTCTCTTGCAAATGGGAAAAGCGATGGACTATGTGCTGGCATATGGGGTTTTACTTTAAATAATTTTTGAGGCTCAGTACATTTCTTTCCTAAGATTTTGGAGACTTTGCCCCCCCCCCACACACACTTTTTGAATTCTAGGATGACTTGGTGAATTGAACACACATGAATTAGAATAAGAAGATTAAAAAAAAAAAGACAAAGACCATGACCCTCTACAAATGTCACAGCAATCTGCTACATTCTCTCAGGGAGAACTGTATATTTTTTGTGTGTGAACTGATTTTTTTTTTCTGTTTTAATTTTAAATGGTTTTCCCCTTCCAGGTCTCTCCTTCAGAAACCCCCTATCCCCTTTCCCTCTTCCTGCCTCTATGAGAGTGCTCCCCCACTTCCCCCACCAACTCCCATCTTCCCACCCTGACATTCCCCAAGTTGGGGCATCGAACACCCTCAGACCGAAGGGCCTCTCCTCCCACTAATGCCCAACAAGACCATCCTCTGGCACATATGAGGCTAGCGCCATGGGTCCCTACATGTGTATTCTTTGGTGGTTCAGTCCCCGGAAACTACCTGGGGTCTGGTCTGTTGACACTGTTGCTCCCTCCAAGGGGCTACAAATCTCCTCAGCTCCTTCAGTCGCTTCTTCAACTTCTCCATCAGGACCCCAGTACTCAGTCCAATGGTTGGGTGACAGCATCCACCTCTGTATTTGTCAGGACTTCTGATTTTAAGGAGTTCATTTGTAACACCCAATCCCTTAGTACTGTAACACAAGGCCTGTATTACTAACTATACTCTTATACTGGAAACGATGCAATACTAACTGGTGGCCAGCACACTCAAGGATCCATAGCCTAAATTCCGAGGAATTAATGGACTACAATATAGATTTGTATGTTGAAGAGATACAGTTGTGGTACTCTGAAATTGTGCTGTCTTCCACATACTTATATTTTGACACTGTTTTCCGGAGGGTGTGACTTTGGGAAAAGCTGTGGAGTTCTCATATTTGACCTATCTGATGGGTTAAGGGAATAATTTGGGTCCTGACATGATGTGCAGAGCTTCTGCTGCATTATTTCATACAATAAAAACACCCAACTACTTCCTGAATGAGATCTGAGGGATTTAAAACCATGATCAAAAACAACAACAACAAAACAAAACAAAACAAAACAAAACAAAACAAAAACAAAAACCCTGCCCTTTTTGTTTTTATCAAGTTTTTTTTGCCGTGGTGATGAGAAGAGCAACCAGTGTACCTACACTATATATGTTCGAGATGAAGTTGATTGACACTAGTCACTTACAGTTAATATTTAATGGAAAAGAAGCTATTCCAGTCAAAATAAACCTAACCTTCAAGTGGCAGCAACAAATTCATTTACTATCTAATTCCTAAAAACATTATCAATCATATCACAATATATAATCTAAATATAAGTGAAATATAAAATACCAGCCAGTAAGGGCAAAATTCAGACACTTTCAGGATAGGATAAAGATAATTAAACTTTGTCACGTTAACAATACTAGAATATTTAAAGAATTTTATTATAGGCAATGAATTGATTATATGTGTGTCTTTAAAATTGTTCCTTAGGGAAGATGGAATAAAATAATAAGACATAGGAAACCCAATTATCTCAGAGTTATATGAAATAGAGAAAAATGAGTGTATAGACCCTAATATATAGTAAGGGTAAAATTAAGAGGTACCTGCCCCTTCATGTCACTGTTGGAATATACTTTGAAGAGTTTTGATGATAAGCTGAGTGAGACTCATGTATGGCATTTTTGTTTCATTTGGGCGCGTTATCTAGAGTCTTGGAATGAATTCTCGCTGCCTTATTTCCAAGTGTCCTAATCCAGGGCTTCTTTCCTTTCATGTTGGCTCCCTCCCAGGTAACATGTGGTTCCTTTCGGGTAACATCTGCCACCCACACATTACAACACTGGGAGAGTGTGAGCACATGGGTATCTATAGAATCAAAAGAGAAACGAACTGATTTAAGACTGAAGTCTAATATCTGGTCAAAACAAAGGCAAAAGCACAGTGTCACAGGCCAGAATCTACCAAACAATGACACTGAAAATGCTGACATTGCAACTTTACAGCAAAGTCCATCAGAAAAGTCTAACCAGAGCCAGAGAATCCGAGGCTATTACCACAAACCCGACTTCATTTTTTGGGACAGCATTTTTAACTGAACCTGAGCCTGACACTCATCAAAGTGCTAGGATGGAGGAGAGCACTACCCAGCATCCTCCTGTCTCAGCACACGTGAATCTCATTTGAACACTGATATGAACACCTATTATTATTATTATTATTATTATTATTATTATTATTATTATTAGATATTTTCTTTATTTTTACATTTCAAATTATATCCCCTTTCCTGGTTTCCCCCAAAAAAGTCCCCTAATCCATCCCACCTCCTCCTGGTCACCAACATACCCTCTCCTACTTCCCTGTCCTGCCATTCCCCTACACTGGGCATCAAGTCTTCTCATGATCCATCCCATATACAGTCACCAAACCCATGAACTATTGTGGATGCCAACAAGAGCCTGCTGACAGTAGCCTGATATAGCTGTCTCCTGAGAGGCTCTGCCAGTGCCTGACAAATACAGAGGTGGTTGCTCTTAGCCAACCATTGGACTGAGCACAAGATCCCAAAAGGAGGAGCTAGAGAAAGGACCAAAGGAGCTGAAGGAGGTTGCAACCCCATTGGAAGAACAACAATATGAACCAACCTATAGCCCCTGAGCACATAGGAACTAAACCACCAACCAAAGAGTACACATGGAGGGACCCACAGTTGTACAGCTCTTAAAGTGTATGCTGATGATCCAAACTCAAGTCCTCAAATGACTAAAATGAAAGAGTTTACCCTCTGAAGTATCTCCACAGCTCTGAGATATGCATTGTAAGAAAATATGTTAAACCAACTAAAACACTTAATATTTACCTTTGGTGAATTAGCATAATAATTAGCTTCTTCTAAATGATGCTTCCAATTTTATTCTCTTTATTCTTAACATTCATAAATTGAAATTGTAACATATCACACCGGACTATAAACAATTTAATTTTATTTTGAGGTCAACAATATTTTCTATATGGATTTTAAAAGAGACTCAAAGGTTAATCTATCTTTAATTTCTTTATGAAATATTATCTCTTCCCTTGGTTCTTTGAAATGAATTCTTCTAAATAACACTTAGCAAAATGAAAGATTATAGGAATTAAAGACTGTTACATACACAAATTGATTGAAAGTATAATTATTATGTTGCTGTTAAACTTTTTTATGCATCAATTCTATATCCAAATTATTCTTAATTGTGTCATTTATAGTAGATTAGCTACATAGATGGTTAGAAAGAGTCAAAACTTCTAAGGATATATTAACATTTTACAACAATATATTCTTTTTCAATAGAGCCATTCGGTGTACTCTATAACTTTATAAAGTAAAAAACTAGAACTAATAATTAAATATTGTGATACCATGCTAACATGTTGATTATGGTTATTTTAAAACTCAAGTCCTTTGAAAAAATAATATTTCTAAGTGGAGAACCATCTTTCCAGTTCTCAGTGTGGTTCTTTAATCCAGGAAGCAGCTTCTCCAATATACAAGAGATGTTGTATGAAAAAGTTATATCTGTATGTATACAAATAATTAACAGAAAAACATAGAAATAGGGCTAGAAATAGGGCTCAGTAGGTAATTACTAGTCAAACATGAGTAACTGTGTTTGAATTCCTGTGCCCTGTGAAATATCCGGGCACAGTCATGCAGGCCTGTGGCCCCATATATGAGGACATAGAGGCAGAAGAATTGCTAGCACTTGCGGACTTCCAGCTTAACTCCAGCTTCAATGAAAGACATTGTCTCAAAAGAATAAGGAGAAACCAAATTGTATGCCCACTGGTCCAGTGGTTTCTCTCTCTCTCTCTCTCTCTCTCTCTCTCTCTCTCTCTCTCTCT
>NC_034610.1:39325192-39326814 GCF_900095145.1 Mus pahari | reverse complement strand
AAAAAAAAAAAAAGGTAACATTGATTCTACACTAATTCGTGACTTCCCAAATGTAATTAATGAAAATGAGCAAAATACATAAATAATTGAATGAACTAAAACAAACCTAATAGTTTCCTGATCAGCTAAATATTATTCAAGTTAGTAAATAAATGGATAAATAAGATAGTCTGCTGAATTCTTATAGACATTTCTCCATTAAAAGGGATTGGCTGAAAGCCATTGGCCTGTAACAATTAATCCTGCTGGGAACACTCTCAGAAGAACTGTTAGCTGATTTTTAAAAAATGTGCCTTAATTATGGTCTTAAGTTTTTTCCTGAAGACTTCATTTTAATCCCAGGAATGCTTTGTCTTTTGATCATAGATCTAATGTGAGTGCTGAGCAGTAACTGTTTGGGTGGGAACTGAGCTACATGTTATACTTCATTATGAGGCTGAGCTCTTGGAGCCCTTTATCAAAGTTTCCAACAACTAATGGATTGTTTACCACAGAGACAGAATTCTCATTCTCTCTCTCACTCTCCGTTTTCTCCCCTTCTCCTGCCCTCCTCTTCTCTCTCTCTCTCTCTCTCTCTCTCTCTCTCTCTCTCTCTCTCTCTTGCACAATCATATACAACTAACATATCACACTCACACTTATAAATACAAATATTCAGAGAAAAAGACATTCCTTCATATATAACTTGGATCATTTAAGATAGCACAATAATATAAACTCATAATTCTAAAAGGAGAATACATCCAGACTGTAAATCTGTTTAATTAACTCAGTGAATCCATGTGTCTATCTCTTAATTTTATGAAACTTTCATGGCATTAAAATTAAGGCTGATTCTTAGCTTCTATTTGATAGTTAACTGCCAATGATATATTGTCTGCAGTAATTAATTGGTTTGTCAACATTGTTTTCTTCAAATCCCTGCTCATTTTTTAATGATAAAAAAACAATCTGCACATGAAAAATTAAATGAACTAAGGGAATAAATTTTTAGAAGACCTGAAGAAATTCTGTCTTGAATAATTGATGTAAAACTCTCCCATCACAGTAGACTAAGTTATGATGCAGAAAAAAAAAATGTACTCAAATCTAGGTGCCTCAACCAATAAAACTTTCTGCATTTCTGAGGCCTGTTAAAGAGGCAACTGTTCCAGCAATTCACTCAACTGCAATGGTAAAGATGCAGGAGCAGAGGAACCAGTGGCTCCTCTACCTCAGCACATGTGTTTACAGTGTTACCAATAAAGGAATCACAGGAAAATTCATACTGGTTTTGTTGTTTATGAGTAAGGGGTCGATTTGTCTCATTTTACCCATATGTAAATCAGATCTAATAGTACAAAAAGCCACAAACAAGTGGGCGATATACTTTGAACACTTTTGAAAACTTAAGTGAATTATAAATAAAAACCATGACTGTGCTTCTGGTTGCCCAGTCTTCCTAGAATTCTCTCATCCTTAGAAGCACCCCCCTTAGATTCCAAATCAAATGAGCTTCAAATTATGTCCTATAACCAAACAATATTAAAAAAAAAAAAAAGGTAACATTGATTCTACACTAATTCGTGACTTCCCAAATGTAATTAATGAAAATGAGCAAAATACATAAATAATTGAATGAA
>NC_034610.1:39318250-39325097 GCF_900095145.1 Mus pahari | reverse complement strand
CTCTCTCTCTCTCTCTCTCTCTCTCTCTCTCTCTCTGTGTGTGTGTGTGTGGTGTGCTTGAATTCATTCGGTAGCATAGAGTTGGTTTGTAAAAATTATGTATTTTTTACATTTTTACTTGTATTTGATATTTTACTTATTTACATTTCAAATGTTATCCCCTTTCCTGTTTTTCCCTCCAGAAATCCCCTATCCCATCCCCCCTTCCCCTTGTTCGACACGGTTGCTGCCTCTCAATCTACCCATTTTCTCCTCCCAACCCTGGAATTCTCCTACACTGGGTCATCAAGCTTTCATAGGACTAAGGGCCTCTCCTCCCACAGATGCCCTACAAGGCCATCCTCTGCTACATAGGCAGCTGGAACCCTGGGTCTCTCCATGTGTACTCTTCAGTTACTGGTTTAGTCTCCCGGAGCTCTGGGGGTTCAGGTTGGTTGATAGTGTTGTTCTTCCTATGGGGTTGCAAACCCTTTCAGCCCCTTCAGTCCTTTATCTACCTCCTCCATTGGGGACCCCATGTTCAGTCCAATGGTTGACTGGGAGTATCCACCTCTGTATTTGTCAGGCACTGGCAGAGCCCCTCAGGAGACAGCTATATAAGGTTCCTGTCAGAAAGCATGTGTTGGCATCCACCATAGTGTATGGGTTTGGTGACTGTATATGGGATGGATCCCCAGGTGGGGCAGTCTCTGGATGACCTTTCCTTCAGCCTTTACTTCACACTTTGTCTCTGTATCTCCTTTCATGGCTATTTTGTTCCCCCATTCTAAGAAGAACTGAAGTATCCACACATTGGTCTTCCTTCTACTTGAGCTTTATGTGGTCTACGAATTAATCTTGTGTATTCTGAGCTTTTGTGATAATATTCACTTATCAGTGAGTGCATACCATGTGTGTTCTTTTGTCATTGGGTTACTTCACTGAAAATGGTATTTTTCTAGTTCCATCCATTTGCCTAAGAATTTTATGATGTCATTGTTTTTAATAGCTGATTAGTATTCTATTGTATAAATGTACCACATTTTCTGTATCCATTCCTCTGTTGAAGGACATTTGGATTCTTTCCAGCTTCCGACTATAATAAATAAGGCTGCTATGAACATAGTGGAACATGTGTTCTTATTTTATATTGGAGCATCTTCTGGGTATATGCCCAGGAGTGGTATAGTTGGGTCCTCAGGTAATACTATGTCCAATTTTCTGATGAACTGCCAAACTGATTTCCAGAGTAGTCGTACCAAATTGCAATCCCACCAGCAATGGAGGAGTGTTACTCTTTCTCCACTTCCTTACCAGGATCTACTGTCACTTAAGTTTTTGATGTTAGCCATTCTGACTGGTGTGAGGTAGAATTTCAGGGTTGTTTTGATTTTAAATTCCCTGAAAACCTTCTTTCCTTTTATTTCTCTAAATCCTCCCATGTGCTCTCCCAACTGTCTTTAAAGCTAGAGATCAGTCTTTTCATCAATTGTTATTACAATCATATGTATATACATATATAATTATATATTCCTAATATAACCTGCTGAGTGTGTTTAATTTTGCTTGTTATAACTTTAAGCCTATGGCCCTCTTTCCTCATTTTCCTAAATGATAAGAGTACATATCTGTGTCACCAAGCCCCATCTCATAAGACTCCTCTCCAGTGTTTCCAGAACTGTAAAAAAATAAAAATTTCTTACCATGATTTTGAAACATATTCTTATGATTGATTCAGTTTTTTTGCTTTTTCTCCTGTGACTAACTCTCTTCAGGCCATGCTCATTATATTGGAGAATGAACTCTAGGCTTTCTTCCCAGATCCATGAATTCAAAGAAAAGAATTATTGACAGGAATTTTAGGCATCTAGAGATCTTGTAGAAACAATGATATTAAAATCATTATTCATTGTGACATTTTTCTCTGTAGATTTGGTAAGAAGTTATTAATATTACTACAATTTTCTACAATTCTGTTTCTTGGTATTATTTGTCACAACTCCTAGTAAACTAGCCAGTCTTTTCCTCAATTTATCTCAGTTTTTAATGTTTTGCATGGAGCACTGAGCACCAATAAATCCTCACTAACAACTTATTCGGCAATCTTTATATTGAATAATTTAAATTTATTACACAGATGAACAGTTTTGCAAGGGTTCATAGTTTCACCAAATGTTTGAACATTGCAGAATATTGATCATAATATTTTCAAACCGTTATAGCACATGGGTCAACACAAAAAAAAAAACTTGGTAAATAAACCAAAACAATCCTGTACTATTTGTTTACTTTTGGTTTTGTGATTTTTTAAAAAAAAAATGATTTTTTACTACAGATGTAACTCCCTTTTTAAAAATTATTTTATTAGCTATTTTCTTCATTTACATTTCAAATGCTATCCCAAATGTCCCCTGTACCCTCCCCTCACCCTGTTCCCCTGCCTACTCATTCCCACTTCTTGGCCCTGGTGTTCCCCTCTATGGGGAATATAAAGTTTGCAAGACCAAGGGGCCTATTCCCAATGATGGCTGAGTATGCCATCTTCTGCTACATATGCAGCTAGAGACATGAACTCTGGGGGTACTGGTTAGTTCATATTGTTGTTCCACCTATAGGGTTGCAGACCCCTTCAGTTCCTTGGGTACTTTCTCTAGCTCCTCCACTGGGGGCCCTGTGTTCCATCCAATAGATGACTGTGAGCATCCACTTCTGGGTTTGTCTGGTACTGGCATAGCCTCAGAAGAGGCCACTAAATCAAGGTCCCTTCAGCAGAATCTTTCTGGCACGTGCATTAGTATCTGGGTTTGGTGGCTGATAGTGCTGCCAATACTACATCAGTCATAGTAGTCAAGGTGTGCCATCACAGTACATAAAAGAATAGTGACTTAAAAAAATAATGCTTACTTGTCTTTCTTGCTGCAAAAGAGATTTTTGCTTTGGGTTATGTGATAATTGTGCCTATTTTTCAACCTTTATCGGTAGAAATAGTCATAAAGGCACTGATATGGATACATTGAAAATCTTTCATTTGTTTAAAAATATAGTTGGCCACATAAATCATCACTTTCACTCATTTTCATTCCAAAGATGCCAAACTTTTGTTTGTTTGTTTGTTTTGTTTTGTTTTTTCGAGACAGGGTTTCTCTGTATAGCCCTGGCTGTCCTGGAACTCACTCTGTAGACCAGACTGGCCTCGAACTTAGAAATCCGCCTGCCTCTGCCTCCCAAGTGCTGGGATTAAAGGCGTGCGCCACCACCGCCCAGCACCAAACTTTTTAAAACTGTACCATTATATTATCATCTATGAATGTTTTGGGCCACAGCCATAGCTTTCCTGAAACATATTTGTCAAAATAGCCACAGGCACAGATTGAATTGTCTAAATAGTAGTGGTCCACATATAATTGAAAATAAAGTTATAAGTAGGTATTATCAAAAACACAGAAAAGGAAAAAAATCTTTTTTGTTAATCGCAATCTTGATTAAAGTATTTATATCATTTTATTTAGATAGTTCCCATTTGTATTTGTTTATATGTAGTTCAAGTACGTTTCAAACTTGTAGCAGTGTTCCTGCCTTAGACTCCTAACTACTGGAATTTCAGGTAGGAACAATATACCTAATATTTATATCTTTATTATTCTTGATTCTTTTGTAATTAAGAAAATGACAGAAATTGAACATAGAAGAGCCTTACATACGTTTTGGATGAGTTTATCAACGCCTTAATGATTATACCTATCTGGAAATGTGATGATAAGTTATTGAGAATTTCTTTTAGAGATTCAGGCGGGTTAATAAAGCAGTGTTGAAGGTTCTCTGCCAGGATCCATTACTGCACTAGCACTGACTCGTTCACTAGGTTTCCAGTACCGAGCACAGTTTTAGTCTTGTTGAGCAGATTTTAAGTGCACCTACTGAGCTTTTGGTTAAACCCAAGATATGCATGCTACTACTGCACTGAGGATTATCATTCCATGCAAGTCATTGCTGTGGTTCATAGACATCCTTGTGGGATAAGATGTTCATGGCTTCCTTTCTTTGGAAGTTTGCATGGCACCTTCTAGTATGACAGCAATGGATGTGCCAGGGAGGGTAAAGCGAAGTCCATGAAGCTTTAACTCTATGCAGAGAACTAAAGAGTACTGAGAATGGGAGAATTAATCTTCCCCAGGAAATAGCAACTAATAAGTTACTCAATAACAAGTGGTCAGCCACTTGATCAAATAAATTATATTTAGGAACATACATGTTTATAAATATACATTTAGGTGTGCAATAATCATTAATGCAAAAAGAGACCATCTATCTATCTTTGTGATCCAGTGGGAAAACAAGAACTTGATTTTCACATACCTATTTCACTCATTGTTTTACTAGACTCCAACGTCTTACTTTAGTGTGATTCATTATACCTCATGTGGAGAATTCATGAATTGTTATTAGATAAATCTTACAGATTGTCACTAGGGTTCATTATATACATTGTACCTCCTATGAGTTTTGACAAATATATGATGTATATACAATAGGGCATTATATTCTGAAGCAGTTTCTTATTCCAGGATTTCCCTGTGGTTAAGCTACATTTCTTTCTGTCTAGTGTCATGAGCTCACTAGTTAGATGGTTAACTGTACCATGCATGATTCCCCTGCTACTTATGAGACTTAAATCTAATTAGAAGCAGATTAAAAATTCAAACTGAATGGTTTCATTTTTTAGACAAATTAATAAAAGCTAAGAAATAGATTCATGGGGATTTTTATGTGTACATGACTTAGAACACAGCAAATACGAAGTACATGTGTATTGAATCAATGTGTCCTCACATGGAATAGTAGATCCAGTAAGCTCTCAGATATCAATTTATTCTGGATATTTTTCCACTTAAATCACCACATATGTTGTTACTTACTAATATTGAAAAGGATTGGGCTTTACACATTGCATATTGAATGAGTTTAATAGACAACATATTAGCATGTCTTTTATTTCAAATAAATATGGTAATGAATATTACTTTGTTAATAATCAGAAAGACATTAGTAATTTTCTATCTATCTATCTATCTATCTATCTATCTATCTATCTATCTATCTATCTATCATCTAGCCATCTATCCATGTGTCTTGTCCTGATTGCAGTCTCTGCGGCCAATGTGATAGAAGCAGAAAACTTATTCCCTAAAGTTGTTCTTTGACCTGTAAACATGAGCCATGCCAAGAGCATTCATTCACACACACAAACACACACCCACACACTCACACACACACAAACACACTCAATTAATATCTCTATCTATTTATCTATCTATCTATCTATCTATCTATCTATCTATCTATCTATCTATCTATTCACTGATCTATCTATCTATCTATCTATCTATCTATCTATCTACCTACCTACCTACCTACCTATATAGCTGTCTACCTATGACTTTGCACATCTCGATGATATGATGTTGTATTAAATCACTATCACTCATTAACATGGTAATTTTGAAACAAATACATATTATGTTGACTTCTTTGTATTGAAGCTGCAGGTAGTGGTGGAAGCTTTAATTTGTGGGCTTTCCTAGTGCTATCAAATGCTTTTGGTAACAAACTGAGCTTAAACAAAAATCAATTTGCATTCTACGCTGTGTTTGTTGAGTACTCTGATGTTTATGAA
The DNA here is from genome assembly GCF_900095145.1 of Mus pahari. Classification (NCBI taxonomy): domain Eukaryota; kingdom Metazoa; phylum Chordata; class Mammalia; order Rodentia; family Muridae; genus Mus; species Mus pahari. The sequence goes on along the minus strand of NC_034610.1, from coordinate 39,319,444 downwards.
ATATGTTATAACATTCAGGAAGAGAGGGTATTTTTCTTGTTGGCCTGTCTCCAGACTCTCAGAGCTACTTGAATGTGATCAGGTAAAAGATGGTGTCTTTGTTAAGCTCTATGGGGCCACAAATATGAAATTTTCTTGATTCCCTGATATTTTGAATCTCAGTTTCCTTCCAAAACAAAACTGATGTAAGATCTTTGCCTTTATTATACATTGTATAATAATGATCTTTTACAAATATAGATGAACACCAATAAATTTTTATTGAATATGAAAATGTAAGATTCATTAATTCTATTAACCTGTCTAATAGAATAATAGACTAACTAGATTATCTCCATAAAATGTAAGTATTCTTTTCAAAAGACCCCAGTAAAAACTCATTTGCTGACACCTTGCAAATACTAATCTGCTTTAAACGGTAAAATTAAATTAGTTATCTTTATACTTTCATATAATTTAATTATACATTTCATAGAATTAATGATATAATACAGAAATCCACTCCTTCCTTTCTGTTAACGCTTGAAGCCTTCCAATAGATAACTGAAACCTTGGATAATATCAAACCTTGTACATTATTCTTTTCATGAATGTTATGTATCTATAAGGAAGCTTATCTTTTTTACATTAGGCATAAAATATATTAGCCATAGTAAGTAATAGAAAATAGAATAATTAAACAACTCTGTAATAAAAGTTATACAAATGTTTCTTATTTCTTTATATAAATAATGTATTTACATAATGTATATATTCTATGTGAACTTTGAATTTTGTTTAAGCAAAATCTATCACACATTCTCTTATGCATGTTAAAACTGCCTATATCACTAAAATAGTATTTGTGGGGTATTAAGTCATATGATCATCAGCCTGATGACTTAGTTCATGTGAATATACTGGATAAAGGACAGAGATGGTATGAAATTTCATTGTGACACTCAGAATGCCATATAATTTAAAAAAACTATGAAGTGATTATTTTTGCAATTTTTTTCTTTTTTTTTTTTTTTACAGTTCAGTTAGTCTTATATTTTTAATAATTTTTATAGACAATAACTCTTATGAATATGCAATATTCAATAAATAATCAAAATTTTTGACATTGTTCCTTTTGGATCAACTTTACTGTTTCATTTACTAACTACTGTACTACATTTTTTTTAGAATTAAAGAACTCATTTAAAAATTTAT
>NC_034610.1:39312996-39317665 GCF_900095145.1 Mus pahari | reverse complement strand
GTGACTTCTTTTGTGATTGGGTTACCTCACTAAGGATGATATCCTCCAAATACATCCATTTGCCCAAGAATTTCATAAATTCATTGTTTTTTTTGCAATTTTTTTCATAGAATGTACTAAGAATGAAGTTATGATCATTAGCCAAAACTAAGGGAAGATAAATATCAACTAAGAGAATCTGCTACTTTTAGCTTTTAGCCCCCATCAAGTCAGCATAATATTTTTGGTAATCACCAAAGTTTTATAAATACCAATGGTTCATTTATCTTGATAGATGAATACTATTCAACTGTATTTACATAATGTTTGTTTATTCCCCAGTTGAAGAAAAACTGGAGTATTCCTTGTATTCTAAATTTTTTCTCTTTTGATATTTATGTGAATAGTTGTATAGTTGTATATTTATTTTAAATCTAGTATTGGAAATGTTGACTAACAGCAACTATATTCATATACCTCATATGCATATATCTACACTTGTTTCATAAAATTATTATGGGGTAAGAACAGAAATACATAGTTTTACACAGGGATAAGCCAAGGAATCCATATGAGGAGCAGAAATAGGGGCACTAATAAAATTCACATTGAAGACTTTAGCAGAGATTTTGGCAAGGCCAACATTCTTTGTTTAAGTCATTAATAATGTTAGCACCAAGTAATTGTCTTTAATGGAGAGTAAAGTTCATGATGTCCCTTCTGAGTAAAACGGAAGCAGATTATAAACAAAATATAGTCCCATGGAGACATTTCTGCAAATAGTGCTACTTCCTCAAGAGCCTCAGGCCAGTCCTTCAGAGGAATCCAGGAAAGGCCTTATCAGTCATGACAGCTTCCTGTGTCACTGTTTCTGAAGAACTGCCATAGTGACAAATTGTAAAATTCTATGATGGTGATACTTGCAATCACAACCTTGGGTTCTTGCTAAGTACTTTTATAAAAGACTTAAAATTGAAAAAACAAAAAACCTTGAAGGAAAGAACATTATAGAATAAACATAGAGGAAAATACTTGACAGCTATGCAATGGATGCGTTATTAAACATTTCTATTTTAAGTATCAAAAAGCTAGAAAATTCAATAATTTAATTAAGTAAACATGTGAAGTATCACATGAAATCCTATATTTTGAATGAGTTTTTATAAATTCAGGGTTGCCGTGGGTTATTTTTTTAATGCTACACTAGTGTTTAGAATTCTCAGGCTCACTCAGTCACTTCTAATTTAGTGGCTTACAGTCCTATAAGCTCTATTCATACATGCCCTAGACAGCTACACCAACCATAGTATGTCCCTTTTATTGTTTTTCTTCTGTGCCTTTTCCATGCTAAGATATGAAAATAGTGATCATAAATTATGATTGACTACAGCATATTTAGTACAATTTACCCCCAAAGGACCGCAGAAGTATCAGGAGGAAAATACTGCTTAAGTGGATGGTGAGCTGTAACATCCAGGCTTGAGTAAGGAAGCATACTCTAATTTTCCTCCTGGATTGGAAAATGAGAATGAATTTCCCAGAATATATCCTGTTGTTAACTGACCTTTGGAAACATGTGTTTAGTATTTTCAAATTGCCAATCACTCTTCAGTAGTGATTTCATTCCAGAAGTTTAAAATGCTAAGTTTTTAAAAAATAATGGGGATAACATTAGCCAAAATGCCCAAAAGTGGAGAGGTGGAACATGAAGAGACCACCTCCAGTAGGTAATCATGGCCCCAGTAGGCAGGGGGCCACCCATACATCTTCAGACTATTGACCCCAAATTGTTCCTGTATAAAGGAAAGCAGGGACAAAAATGGATCAGAGACTGAAAGAAAGGACATTCAGTGACTGGCCAAAATTGGGGTCCATCTCATGCATACAAAACAAACCCCAACACTATCCCTGATGCTATATTATGCTTGCAGACAGGAGCCTGGCATGGCTGTCCTTTGAGAGGCTCTAGCAGCAACTGATTAAGACAAATGCATATGCTGACAGCCAACCATTAGATTGAGGTCAGAAACCCTTATGGAAGAGTTAGGAGAAGGACTGAAGGAACTGAGGGGGATTGCAACCCCACAGGAAGAACAATAGTATCAACTAACCCAGACCCCTCAGACCTCCCAGAGACTAGGCACCAGCTAAGGAGAATACATGGGCAAGTCCATGGGCCTGAATACATGTGTAGCAGGCAACTGCCTTGTCTGGCCTCAGTGAGAGAGGATGCACTTATACTGTGGAAATTTGATGCCCCTAGGACGAAGGATGCAGATGGAGGTGAGTGGGAGGATGGAGGAGCATCCTCTTAGAGTCAGGGGAGAGTGGTTGTAGGAGATGAAAAACTCAAGGAGTGGGGACCAGGAAGGGCAGCATCTTTTAGAAAGTAGTAAATAAAACAATTTAATAAAAATAATGTACTTATTAATTGAGAATTAAGTACAGTGTATTTTAAGTACCGTCACCATTGACCACTCCCCTGACTCAACCTATATTTGCCTTTCCCTCCTTTTTAACTTCTCTACAAGTTATTTTTCGGTAACCTATCCATTTTAAATTGTACTGCTCAAATACTCAAGGATGTGTGGTCATCATTTTGAGCATGGGTGACCTGCCAGCTACTGCACTCTAAAAGAAAACTCTCTCTCTGTCTGAAGCTATTAAGTTTTGATCTATAGTACGTGCACACACACACACACACACACACACACATATATATATATATATACATATATATATATATATATATATATATATATACACACACACACACACACACACACATATATATATATATACATATATATATATATATATATATATATATATGTATATATATATATATTTCACAGATTATTTTCTTTTGTGATAAACAGTAGTTATCTTTCTTCTTCTTTATCTTGATTTCTCCCTGTTTCTTTGATAGTAAGGCATATTCTGGAAGATTCTTCAGCCTCCACCTCCAAGCTCATCTTAGGAATGCTGGGGTTAAGCTAAGAGACATTGCATCTGTCTTTTCACATAAATTCCTAGGATCCAGACTCAGCCTTGTTCACCAAGTGATGTAACACATGAACCACCTCCTCATTTCTAAATTATTTAACTCTTATATTTTGTCTATTATTCATTTGAAATAAATTTAGTTATAGTCCATAATTTAATTTGAGTTTAGTTTATTAGTCAGGGTTCTCTAGAGGAACAGAATTTATAGAGTGAGTATATATATGAATAAATATGTACATGGGAATCTATTAGAAGCTTACAGGTTGTGGTCCAGATAATTCAACAATGACTATCTACAGAAGTAGGTCCAAGAATCCAGGAGTTGTTCAGTCCAGAATGATGGATGCTTTATCTGGTCTTTAGTATATGACAGAATTTTGAAGAAGTAGGCCCTAATGACAGAGAAATAATGGACTTCAAGCAAAAGCAAGAGCAAGCAGGCAAAGACAAAAAAATCCTTCCTCCACGTCTTTTATGTAGATTGCCACCAGAAACTGTGGCCAGTTAGAAAGTTGAAGTTTCCCATCTAAAAGATCTGGGTTGGAAGTAGTTCTTCCACTTCAAATGATTTAATTTAGAATAATAATTCTTCACAGATGTACCCAGCTGATTATGTTTTAGTTAATTCCACTTGTAGTCAGTTTGACAACCAAGAAAAACTATCACATTCAGAGTTTATATTTATTTATTGATCATATGGTAATGCAGCTATCCTACTAAATTTTTTGTAGGATACTATCATTTATCCTGTATAAATACTTTAAAATATTGATTAAAATCAATCAATCAATCAATCTGTTAATGAATTTCTTTACGAAGTCCTACTGTATACAACAAAATACTTCAAGATACTTTTAAACTCTACTGAACTTTTTCAAAGTTGAAGTTGTGGCTTCATTAATCAATTATTTTCTCCTAGTTTCTAAATCATTCATTAGACTGATTATTAACTGAATTCTAATGATTTTGATTTAATTTGCTGATTTTCTCCAAATTTCAAACTTAATCATTTGCAACCACATTATTAGAGTTTAATCATTTTTGTATTTGAAATAATTCTTCACATAATTAAAAGTTGCAAAGTTATATCAAATTATCATATACTTGTCATTTTGTTATTTTCTATCATTGATATCATGTTACAAATATCAAATTAAAAAACCTTTATGGAAGTACTACAATTATTTGAGCCATGGTATATATATATATATATATATATATATATATATATATATATATATATACACGTTTTCCAGGAATTCTATCTTGTGTTCCATATTTCAGTGTAAGTCTATTTTCCATTTAGCCATGCTAGTCCTTGATTTTCCCAGAAAATTATGCCCTCCCATACTGTTCCTAGTTTTCATAAATCTCAGACTTAAAGGTAACTGTTAATTTTTTCATGTTTTGGTTATTATAGTTTATTTTAATTATTTTGATTAATACATCTGAACCATGGTCAAGGCCATGGAAATCTCAAATGGGTTGCCAAGGCAGATATGACCATTTGGGGAGAGATTAGATGGCTGAGACCCTTATAATCAAATACAAAATGAAGTCAGAACACAATGCATAGGTTTTTTTTCATTGTTGTATTTTTTTGTTTGTTTGCTTTTATTTATAATAGCCAGGAGCTGGAAAGAACCCAGATGTCCCTCAATAGAGTAATGGATACAGAAAATGT
>NC_034610.1:39311204-39312671 GCF_900095145.1 Mus pahari | reverse complement strand
CTATTGGATGGAACAGAGGGCCCCCAATGGAGGAGCTAGAGAAAGTTCCCAAAGAGCTGAAAGGGTCTTCAACCCTATAGGTGGAACAATATGAACTAACCAGCATCCCCAGAGCTCATGTCTCTAGCTGCATATGTAGCAGAAGATGGCCTATTCAGCCATTATTGGGAAGAGAGGCCCCTTGGCTTGCAAACTTTATATGCCCCAGTGCAGTGGAATGCCAGGGCCAAGTAGTGGGAGTGGGTGGGTAGGGGAGTGGGGGAGGGAAGGGTAAAGGGAACTTTCAGGATAGCTTTTGAAATGTAAATAAAGAAAATATCTAATAAAAAAAATAAATATTTTTTAATATATATTTATTTATTTTAGGTTGTGATCCTCTAATTTTCTGAATAAGGATAACACTGTAGGTATCCTTTCTCCCTCCCCCCTCTGTCTCTCTGTCTCTCTCTTAACTTTTATTTTTTTACAATTGAGTAGTTAGCCCTCTCCTGGTCTGCTCTCCCACAGTTCCTCATCCTAATCCTCCTCTGCCTTGTCTCCAAGAGGATATCCCCACCTCTACCCACCCACTCCACCAGGCCTCCCCAATCCCTGGACCTTAAGTGCTCTTGAGGGTTACCCAGTTTATTATCTCCATCTCTCCACTTTCTCTAAATTTCAGGGGATATTACCACCTAGCCCTTGTCAAACATCTGGGCCACCCACCTGTAGCAGAGGCCACAGGCTTCAGCACCCAACTCCACAAGCCTCACATGGTTGCTTCATTCTTCTCCCCCCAAAGCATGTCAAAAACCCCTCTCTCCTTCTTTGTTCCTCCCTCTTCCTTCTGGGTCCCATAAATCCCACCTGTTCCTTCTACCTAGCAATTATCCCTGAGTTTCTTTATTGATAAATCAAGAACCAATTGGAGAACAAGGCCATGGCACCAGAACTGCCCCCTCCAAAGTGTAGCCCTACTATGTACAAAAACACTTACTACTTATTTCAGCAGATGGCAAGAACTATGGTATAATAAAGAAGAAGTAGAGGAGGCCCATTTAAAAATTCAGCCAAACAGACCATAAGTATGGATTATCTCATGTGGTAAACCATCATCCCCTCAAGCAACCAGCTATGCAAACTATATGCTTCTTAACGTGTGCTTCATTTGTTCTTATGCACATATATGGGCAAGTTGGATGATGAATGGCATGAAAGAGATAGCTTTCTAGGCACTGGCATAGCCTCACAAGATGCTGCTATATCAGGGTCCCTTCAGCAGAATCTTGCTGGCATGTGCATTAGTATCTGGGTTTGGTGGCTGATGATGGGATGGATTCCTGGATGGTGTAGTCTCTGAATAGTCCATCCTTCCATCTTAGCTCTAAATTTTGTCTCTGTATCTATATCCTTCCATGGGTATTTTGTTCCTTATTCTAAGGAGGAATGAAGTATCCAAACGATGGTCATCCTTCTTGGTTTTCTTGT
>NC_034610.1:39302743-39310845 GCF_900095145.1 Mus pahari | reverse complement strand
CACAGGGTCCCCAATGGAGGAGCTAGAGAAAGTACCCAAGGAGCTGAAGGGGGATGCAACCCTGTAGGTGGAACAACAATATGAACTAACCAGTACCCGCTGAGCTCATGTCTCTAGCTTCATATGTAGCAGAAGATGGCCTAATAGGCCATCATTGGAAGAGAGGCCCCTTGGTCTTGCAAACTTTATATCTCCCAGCACAGGGGAAGGCCAGGGCCAAATAGTGAGAGTAGGTGGGTAGGGGCGCAGGGGCGGGGGCAGGGGGTATGGGGAACTTTAGGGATAGCATTTGAATTGTAAATAAAGAAAATAATAATAATAAAAAAGAGGTAGTTTTCTGTTTTTAATTTCTTTTGTTTTTTAACCATTTATATACTGTTTTCTAAAAGTGAAAACTATCAAAAATTCCTCTTATAGCTTTTATAAATGTAGAATCTATTATCTTTATCAGTACCAATACTCAGAGCATAGCCCCACTGTAACAGGAACTGTGTGCAGTGATTGATGTCCCTTGGTTCACTCTGAATGCTTTCTTAGCCTCAGAGAATCATCATTCTTTCTCAGTCTCTATTAGATCAACATTTTCAGTCTCACATGTATGGGAAATCATGTGCTGAGTAAAATAATTATAAAGATATTTTTATATATGTTAGTGTTGGACCTCTGCTTTTAACAATGCTATATTACCAAATTAAATGAAAACCCAAAACTTTATTTTGCATAGGAATAAGTCAAACAAACAGTAACTATATGTCTCTTGAGAGATCAAAAAATGTCAGGTAAAGCTATAAACACTTTTAAATTTTAATTTAAAGAAAACATTGATAGTATGTTAAGTTTACCAGTTACAGTTCTTCTAATGACAAATGTTCTTTGTAGATAGTTATGTAGTAAAAAGTTAATGAGACTATAGACTTGATAGTATACAACTTTTGCCCACACATTAGCAAATGGCAAACTGCTTTATAGATTTTTTTGTTGGATGTCTACTGAATTATAATAGTTATATCTAAAAGATATTGGTTACTTATGTTTAGAAAATTAAAGATAACTGTAAGTAAATTTAAATCAAAAATACTTTGTTTTTCATTGTAATTTTTAGAAATGTGTATATAAAATGTACTACAAAATTCAACACTAAATTCACATACATAATTGTGGGTATATGTATTTTAAAACATGTTTTATGCTATTTTTATCATGCTTGTGTATGTGTATGTGTGTATGATACATGTGGATGTAGGCACATTCTGGCTATGTTGCTTGAGGTCGGAGGAAATCTTTTTATGAGTAACCTTCCCTGGGATTTTTATTTAGGGTCAAAAGATGAAGCTCATCTCCCTTGGCTTATAAATGAGAGATTTTCCTCCTGACACTTTTTACTGACCCCCATTAAGAGGTTTCTAAAACAAAGACTCATTTAAAAATATCACAAGGAAACCTTGAAACATGGTGGAGTTCAACTGTATTTAACATTATATGGGCAGTTAGGTTTAATTATAAAGTATTCATTTTTTTCACCTTAAGGGAAATGTGTATTTACTGTTGTTTAATTAGTATAAGCTATTAACACCTGACTATGATAAGATACATTATTTAAATTATTTTTAGATTTTCAAAGTAGAGCATGCCTGTGAGGATTTCCACTCACTGCAAAATAAGATTATTTTGAGCAGTCTGTTAAGAACTGGCTCAAAGTATTACTTCATCTAATGTATTTATCTACAAACAAAACTAAGAAAGGCAGTATAAATTTCCTTGTTTCAACTCTAAAACTTAAGCTTCTTTCTATGAGTCAGTTATTACCCATGTGAATAGCTTGTAGTATCTTCTTTAACTCTTAAGATTAGATTCAGCAGTAGAAAAGCTTGTTATAATGAAATATAAACAAGAAAAGTGATATTACTTTTTTCATACACTTGCATAATCCCATTTAAACCTAAATTCTGGAGTGTAAAATATTTGTGCATATTTCTAGTTCAGATATTTCAAATCATCAAAATCATCCATCGTCTAATTTAAAAATAAATCAAAAAACTTAAAATGGCATTAAATCAAGAATAGGAAACAAACAATTGATATTTGTATAGCATCAATTGATCATTAATAACACTGAATAAGAATAAAGGTACAATTTTAGGATATTACTAAATATGTATATCCTTTCTTTCATTCTCTCAATATTCACAGACTGGATATTTTCTATGAGCTAAGTGTTTTGCTAGCAGTAAGGATCATACAAATCAAAGAAAAGAAACAGCACTGCAAATGGAGGCTGCAGAAATGTCCCACTGGTTACAAGCACTGGTTGCTTTCCTGATGACCCAGTTTCAATTCCCGGTATCCAAATGGTGGCTCACAACCATCTGTACTTCCAGCTCCAGGTGGTCCATTGAACTCTACTGGCTTTCTTGGGCACCAAATACATTCAGATGTACACAGACACATGTACAAGAATACCCATGCACATAAACTAAAATAATTAAAAATCAAAAAGAAATAATATTGTTAACATTCAAGGATTATAAGAATCTAAAAATTAAATTTAACAAATTCCTCAAACAAATATGAACTTATAAGTTTAATATTTAGTAGGTAACAAAGACATATTTAAATGTCACAGAATAGTCAAGTTAAAAGTTAAAAACATGGATATGTTTGTTATGATTTAAATTATTAATCTATAATTTTGCACGTATTTTGTGTCACCAATTCTACTTAATATGAAGTCCCCATGTTATTCTCACAAACCTATGTGAACTGTATATTTCCATTCAGTTTCCCTATGAAGAACTGAGACCAAACAAATTTCTAGAGAATATAAAATCATAAGGTGATATGCCCAGGAGGGAGCTCTCTATGTATTGGTATTGTAGCATGCAGTTATAACTCATAATATAAGCTTCCCCAATGATATAAGGTCCTATCAATATCCTAATTGTAGTATTGGTCAAGAGAAAGAATCAACTGGGTAAGATATAATCTGTTTATTAAGCAAGTCATCCAGGTAACACAAAGACAGTTAAATTACAAGCATTCCATTAATAATTATGAGTCAAAGAAGCAGTAACCTGATGAACTGAAAAGGGTGGAGATGGGAAAAAAATGAAACACACGCATAAGGCTCTTGAGTATGTTGATGAAAACACCATGATATTATCACTTAACCCTTAACATGCAACCTACATCACTCAACTCAAAGAATAAATGTAAATCCTATATGATTTACATCCTTGCCTATATACGATCACTCAGCATCTCTGTAAATATTGTTAAATCAATATAAATGTCCTTGAGAAATTGTTCAAATTCCACTTTCTTAACAATATTCAGGGGTAACTAAAACCTCATTCCTGGGGGCAACGTAACAAAATTTCTTCACATTATTTTTAAATTGGAGTTTCAGTGAAGTTTCCAATGTAGACTTTAATTAGGTTTGACTTGTAAAAATCTATTACTAAATCAATAGAATTCTTTAAAAGTCATGTTTTCCTTCATTGACTTAGTAAATATCCATAATGTCACATTAAAAATACTGGAGAAAGTTATAGTATTGGAACTTGTGTTCTATGAAAGAATTGGAATATTCAAAGCTTTAAAAAAAAACTTAAGTGGAAACCTACAGGAGTGATTTCAAATGAGTATGTCTAATGTGCAGAAATGAACATTTCTTTTCCCTTTTTGATGGAAAACAGATTTTTAAAAATACAATATATTTAATTATGTTTTTTCTGTCCTCAACTTCCCCAAATCCTCATTATTTCTCTATCAAACAGATCTTGAGCAAGTATCTGAGAACAGATAACCCTGGGAAGTGGAAAAACCAAATATGCTGCTCTGCTTAGATAGATAGATAGATAGATAGATAGATAGATAGATAGATAGATAGATAGATAGATAGATAGATAGATGGATGTAGTAATAAAATGACTCCTAATGCCCTTCTGCTAAACTCACAGTTCAGGGTCATGTTCTACCTTCATCAGAGAAACTATCTCCTGGTGTAGATGAGAATAAATGAAGAGACCCATAGCTGGAAAATGTGCAGAGAATGACAGACCTTAGAACAATTGATCCTAGATGGGAAGTCTGTGTATAACCCATGCCCTCAGAAGACCCTACTGAAAAGAAAGAAGGTAGATTACAAAGTAGAGGCGATGGAGAAACCAAAGGAAAAAATTCCTATGAACACATTAGGACCAATGTACATATGAAGTCACAGGGACTGGGGCAGCATGCTTAGAGCCTACAGAGACCTGGGCCTGATGGGATCCCAGAACTGAGAGGGGAAATGACCTTCTCCTAATCCAGAAGCCATAGCCAGTTGATAACCACTCACAAATGTAAAATTGTTTTTTTTTTTTTTTCAACAAAGTCTTTGTATGTGTACAAGCTACTCTGAAGACCAGACTATGGCCAGCATAGAGTTTGAGTATGACAAAGCAAACTCAATGGCATTTTTGGTAGTGTTTTATCTTGAAATGCTTTGAATCCAGCATTTGTTTTTCTAACCAATTCTCAGATTCCATACTAATGAAAGACTATAAAAATAGTTTAATAGATAACTATATTATATGATAAATAGTCCATACTTAATTGCTTTTCATTTAGATAGAATGCCTTAAAGTACAATAATATTTTAATGCTACTATTTTCTATTATGGTTTGCCTGCTATTTTAATATTTATAATATCACAGATATGCATAAAAAATTTCTAATTCTACATGATGTTGTAGGTGAATGTCTAGTTGACACTGGACATTATAAAGTTTTATTTTAAAAAAATATTTAATTCATTTAAATGAGCACATTTTCTATAACCATTAGATACTGAGAAGTAGTTATTATGAATGTTATTTTCTTTAAAGCAAATATATTATCTTATTCTACTGAAAGGATTAAAATTTAATTTCATTTCACTCCCAGGCTCTCAGTAATCTCTGACATGTTCCACATTCCCACAGTTATTTAGCAGTATATAGAACCATTCTTTACACAAATAAGTTTTGTAACTCCCCTTTGCTAGTCAAATTTCTCTTAATTTATTTTTAGGAGTTATTGTGCTTCTGATCTTTGAAAATGTCACCAATCTTCAAATGTCAGCTAAAGTCATTACTTAAGAGATCTTTTCAGATAACCTAATTTAAATATGAATAAATTCAGATCACCTTGCTGCACAGGACTCTAATGTTGTTCTTCATTTATCACATCTCACATGTGAGGCCTCAGCTCTTTAACTTTCACTTTCTCTACCACTGTTGTGGCTCATGTTCTCAGTGAAGAGAGAGTTGGTTTGCTATTATCTGACCAGTGTCTGAATTAGAACCCTGTATAGTTTGGGAAACAGGTTGTTTGTTTGTTTGTTTGTTTGTTTGTTTTTGTGAATACTTGATGATCATCCAGTACTGTAGTCTATGCTAGTGGGGACAAATGGCCCATTATTGTTTCTTTCTCTGACATTGGAACTACTACAGAATGTTTTATCATTTATCTGTGCACAGGTGAAGTCTTGTTGTTGAAAAGATAAGGACCATATATTTGATATGTCAAAAAATAGATACATCCATTATGATTCTGAATTTGGAATCATACAATAGTGCACAGTGGAAGTGCAGTAGAGGACCAGGTTCAACTTGGATCTTTCTAGTTTGCAGGGTTTTATGAATTGATTTTAGGATTCCAAATGTTGTTAAATATGATTTTTATTTTGTTTAATGTACCTGGTAGATATGTTTTTATTCTTTGGTAATATCAGGCCCATGGTATTCTTTGTTGTGCTTTATTGATTTTAAAAATACAGTTTGTCAATAGTACTATTGATTTAATAGTACAATTTGTACTACTAAATAATTGTACATTAAACAATTGTTGATAATATGGAAAGAAAATTTAGAAGAAATCTATCCCCCCCATTTCACTCATTTTTGCAGCAGTTATAAAGGATTTATGATAGATACTAGACTGAATGATTTATTTATATATATATAAATAAATGTATATATATATATATATATATATATATATATATATATATATATATACATAAGCACTAGCGTTGGCCAGCCTTTTCCAAATTTCAGGATCATTTATAAGATTTATTTTATGCATACAGGTGTTTTGCCTGCATGAATTTCTGTACAGCATGTGTATGCAGTGCCTATGGAAGGCAGAAGAAGATGTCAGAGTCTCTAGAATTGAAATCACAACAGTGAGCCTCCATGTAGGACCTGAGAATTTAACCTGGGTCTTTCTGAAGGAAAGCCAAATGTTGATAACAGGCCATCTCTCCAGTCCCCAAAACTTTCATTTTATAGAAAACAAAAAATAATTGAGTACCTGGCAGAGGGCATTGAGTAACAAATGCGGCTACACAGCATGAGTAGCTACACTCAGTTTTTAAACAGAGAAGGAGAACTCAAGTATTAGCTCTTTTGCCACCACGGTGATACAGATCCCTGTGCACAACAGTTCAGAGAGAAAACACTGTGTCTCCTGTATTTGGGTGATTTTCATTCAAGGCAGGGTAGTCATGATGAATATGCGGTAGAGGCTGCTTATATGACAGTAGGTCAGGAAGAAGGACAAGCTGGAGTCCTGATGTTGTTCCTCAGTACCCGCTTCTCACCACTCTTCCTATTTCCTGAAGTTACATCGCTTCTCAAAATTGTATTACGAGCCTGGATCATATCACACAGCATTGGAGCTGTGGTGTCCAAACCAGATCTCTACCTAAAAAAAGTTGGTAAAATGGTAACAGAGCTGTTTTCTGAATACCATTTCACTAATGTCTAAATGTTGCTCATTTTTATTTCAACAAATAAAGTATGACTTAAAGAAACGTTAAAGAAACTGTATGACTGCTATATGAAAAATATCCTTCCAAGATTTCCCTAAATTTAAAATGAATGGAAAGAAAATTTTATAATTTACAGATAAAATGTTTTTCTTTGCAGCATATCCTCACCAGTATATGGATGTATTTACTAAATGTTACATTTGTATGTAATTTGTATTTATTTATATGGATTTTGTATATATCTGTCCTCATTTTGTATGTATTTAGCAATTGTGCTGTACTGGCAGCATGGTCATCAATTTACACACCTAATTTACAAACTTGTTTATATCTTGCTAATATTTATTAGTAAAGACTTTTCTATCAATGAACAGTGTGTCTCATTTGATAGAATTTTAAAGAAATAAAAGTCAAAATGTTGAATTTTTAAATGGCATCATTAAATTCGATTTGTGTATATTATTTCAAGAGTAGCCACCATTTCATTTTACAGAAAAACTTAAAAGTTTACCCACAGAGAAGTTCTGATTTTGTTCTATTTGGCTTCTATCATTTGCTCTCAAACTCTCTGGAGCTTCTGAACACAATGCCTACAATACCTGGGTTTTGTTAGCAGTGTATTATCTGGCAGCAACTTCTGAGCTAACCCTGAGGGTCTGAATTGCACCACATATTGTTCGGTGTAATAATAATACTGTAATTATATTCTTACTGCTGTTGAGGAAATTGAAGGTATAGATCTAGGACTTGAAGTAAACAATTCTCAGGCCACTTATGAACAAACATTGCTCACTGACGAAATGGCTCTGTGAATCAAGCCACAGTGAAGAAAGTCATTATTTGGAAAAAAAACTGATGGAAAATATACAATTCACTTATTTTTTTCAGAGATGAACATATATAAATCATCTAATTAAAATTTCATCTAATATATTACACCAAATGTTTCTGTTGACACTGTTGATGCATATCTGTGTATATTAGTATGTGTCAGGGCTATAAGATTTTTAAGGTGTTTCTTGTGAGAAGTTTCTCTTCATGTCTTAGACTCAAACAGGAACTTGACTTCAAATGCCTTTGAGTACAGAATTGCATTCAAACTGCTTTATATTATCTAAGACTTCAGCTCTAATTGATTCCTTCTATTCCTAGAGTTCAGAAGACCAGACACCACAAGGAAAACCACAGAATCAATTAACCTGGCCTCAAAGAGACTGAACCTCCAGTCAGAGAGCCTGCATGTGTCTGGCCTAGGCATATCTCTCTCTCTCTCTCTCTCTCTCTCTCTCTCTCTCTCTCTCTCTC
>NC_034610.1:39298464-39302378 GCF_900095145.1 Mus pahari | reverse complement strand
AAAAAGAAAGAAAGAAAGGAAGGAAGGAAGGAAGGAAGGAAGGAAGGAAGGAAGGAAGGAAGGAAGGAAGGAAGGAAGGAAGAGAGAAAGAATAAGACCCTTCTAGTTTTTGTATACTTATATGATTTAAATACCCCAACATTATTTTAGTCCAATAAAAAGTATAAGTTGAATTTCTGAAAAAAATTACTATAAGGGCAGAAAAAGTTTGATTTAAGCAATACTGTAATATATATATATATATATATATATATATATATATATATATATATACATATATATATATATAAACTGAAGAATAGTCTCACTGTTGTTTATTAAATATAACAGTCTATGAAAAGTGGGAAATTGTAATATAGTGAAAGATACATTTAGGATAATTATTTAAAGTTTTGATTATAGTGTTAAAAAGGGTAGCACAACAGGTCAAATGCTTGCTTTGCAATAAGGAGCTATGTTCAACTGCCTAATACCCATCTTTAAATGAAAAGGCCTTGTATATTAACACATGTTTTTAATCTCTTAGTGCAAGTGTTAGGAAGGTTGAGACAGATTCAGTGCTGATTCTCATTGGCTGACCAGCCTAAACTACTTGGCAAATCTAAAACCACTGCAGGACAGTGTTAGAAGAAGGGTACAGGTCCAACAAAATGATAAAACATTTAAAGTCTTCCTAGCAAAAGCTCATGACCAAAGATCTATCCCTATCTCTGGAACTACCTACAAGTAGAAGGAAAGACCAGACACTAGAAAGTGCCTCTGACTTCCACACACTTACCATGACACCACACACACGCATACATCACAGAGGTCCCAAGAACTGGAAAGAAAAACACACTGAAGACTTTAGACTCAAGGTTAGGAAGAATAACTTGGAGCTCCATGGAAACCTCCCTGAGCACTAGTACTTACCAAATCAGAAAATGTTATCAAGTTGCCCAGGGTGAAGAGCAGGAAAGAGACACACTCAACTAAAGTCACACTCTAAAATATATGAACCACCATAATTGTCAGCATGGCAAGACATCACAAGGGTACAATAGCAGCATTTATTTATATCTTGAGCTCATCAATAGCTATCTAATTGGATTTAAGACACCCTCAATAAGAGATAAATTGGGCCTGGTACTGTTGCCTAATCAACTACTTGCAACTGATGTGTTCACCCTTGAAGAGAATCTACTCCAGCTACATTCTGTAAACTGAACCATTCCTAATTTTATTTTAAATGTTTGTATTTATTTGTAGTTAAGAGTAGCTCTCAGCACTCATAAAAGTGGCTTCTTGTATCAATAGACAGAGACTCTTAAAAAAAATCATAACTAGATGAAATGAAATGAACAACTAAATGTGGTGGCCAGCCTTATGTGATGCATCTTCAAACCAACTCCTAGACTGAGTGAATATTTTGGGAAAAGGGTAGAAATATTTTAAGAACCAACAGACCATGCCTTCAATGTATAATTGTGACTTCTGTGTGCGCCATATAAGCTGCATTCATGAAATCTCAGCAACAGAGTCACCAAAAAAGGATGAGTTTAATGAAAACACTAGTTAAGAAGGCACAGGAGCAGAGGAAATCTTACAAGGCTCCACTTCCTAGCTACAGAGTGGCCTAGAAATGACTGCCCAGAAAGTAGAATAAGCAATCATCCAATGGATGAGTTCCATAACAGATGATCCAAACCCAAGTGGCATATACATATGGAAAACACTAAATGGATTCAGCAAATTGTATATATATATATATATATATATATATATATATATATATATATATGTGCACGAGTATTTGTGTGCGTAACAATATAAAAGAATTCATAAATTAGAGACATACGGAGGGTGTATATGAGGAATTCATATAACAATGTGAAGTAAAAATGATATAGTAAAAAGATTTATGCATGAAATTAGCAAAAAATTTAATTAAAATACTTTTACCTATGAAACAAACCACAAGGAATACTTTTTAAAGTATTTGTCTAAGTTAACATTTGATTAAAATCTATTATATGAAAAATAAATATGTAGAAGATGATCTTTGGGAAATTAATGCTAATACATGAAAAAAGTATAAATTTGCCTTTACAATGTGATTTATACAATCCTCCGTATATTGATTCTTCTGTTAGTAAGTATGTGTTCTCAAGGCTGTTCAGTTCTTCTTTACTGAAATGTAAATTTTATTTTGGAAACTCAGCAATCCATTTTCGATAGTGCTACTCAGTTGTGATTATTGTTAATTTATTTTATCAACATGCTTGAAATTTTTGAAGAGATTTCAAAAGGGAAGAATAAGATTTTTTTTTTTTTTTTTTTTTTTGCTGTAGCAAAGATTAAAAGGATGAAGGCTCAAGTTATTTTGTTATTTTGTCTTTCTGTAATTTACACCTCTAACATCCGCCTGCAAAGCAGCAGTACAAACACCTGCTTCATGGAGTCATTGTTTCCATGGTGCCACTTTCCATCACCTATTTTTAATAGTTTACACAACAAGATCAAGGGTGTCCCAGCTGTTACTGCCACTGTTGCTAGGCAACCTTTAAATCAGAGTTCAAGAAGACAAAGAATCAGGCTTGAAATTTTCTCAAGTGTCTATTTATGCTCCCCCACCCGTGCTTTCTTTATTTTATTTATTTCTTTATTCCTTTCAGTGTTCATTCTGTGATGCTGTTTCTATCCTTTAATTTTACATATATATATATATATATATATATATATATATATATATATATATGAATAAGCGTAATACTTCTGTTGATTTTCAAGTATGTTCAACTGTAAACAATCCCTAACACAAAGTAAACAATTGGGATGAATTTATTTTCTTATAATAATCAGGGTAAGAGACTATTTTCTGCATTTAGGACATGTTTCTAGATGGTAGTGCTGCTCTGCCCGGGGAGCTTGAGAAGTGACAGTCAGATCAATGGCTGGAGATTCACTGCCTGCAGAGAATTACAATGCCCTCTGAGCATTCTGTAATCTAAATATCCTCTCCTGCAAGACAGAGGTCAAACTGCTTTAAGAAAACACAGAAGAAGTTGCAGGACACTGAACTTGAAATCCCTGATTGATTGATACATGTAGCTATGCATTAGAAATAATAAAAATATATTTCAAATATTTCTATAAAAATAAGGTCATTTTTCTCTGCAGAAGGAATTTTTCAGGATCCATTGACAGCATTCTTGTTATATGTCAATACCATTAATCAGTGACCAGGAAAGTAAATAAAAGGAAAATGAAGCCTTTGTTTTACATGTAGCAATTTGAATACAGAATTGGTCCTAGACTTTCTTAACCCATAACTAAGAACTGTTGACTAATCCATAACGCTAAAATAAATGAAAGGACTCAATGTCCATGGTTTTAGTTGCAATAAGTATCAGTGGGGAGTGAGGATGAAATTTCTGGACATATTATAGTAGCCCAAATTATTGCCTGAAATTTTATATTCATTTTCTAATAAAGTACAAAGGTATAATACCAATATCTATCTATCTATCTATCTATCTATCTATCTATCTATCTATCTATCTATCTATCTATCTATCTTTCTATCTACATATATATGGGTATATATGAAAAACAATAACCAAATTTACAAATTACTTGCCATATCTGTCTCACTTTGGCTTTTCAAAATTCTGCTAAAATTTTACATATTACCTACTCTAAACTCTTTTATTTATGTTCTTCGTATACATTATTATCCAATCACAGTTTTCTCTAAGTCCACTCTTCCCAGTTTCTCCCTGCAACCTGACCTCTTCCCTAGGCTACTCCTCCTTCCAGACAAGAAAGAAAGAAGAAAGAAAAAAGGGAGAGGGAGAGAAAGAGAGAGAAAAGAAAGGGAGGAAGGATGGAAGGAAGGAAGGAAGGAAGGAAGGAAGGAAGGAAGGAAGGAAGGA
>NC_034610.1:39291200-39298443 GCF_900095145.1 Mus pahari | reverse complement strand
GAAGGAAGGAAGGAAGGAAGGAAGGAAGGAAGGAAGGAAGGAAGGAAGGAAGGGAGGGAGGAAGTAAGGAAGGATGGAAGGGTGCGGCCACTCCCAGGGAGGGATATCAACTAAACATGGCATAACAAACTACACTAAGACTAGGCAAATACCCTCATACCAAGGCTAGACAAGGCAACACAGCAAGGCAAAAAGGGTCCCAAGCTCAAGCAAAAATGTCAGACAGACACCCAGTCCCACTATTAATGATCCCACAGGAACACCAAGATACATATCATGGATGCAAAGGACCTAGCTCAGACCTGTACAAGAACCAAGACTGTCATTTGTGACCCACTATAAACCCCGCTTAGTTGATTCTGAAGGTCACATTCTAATGGTGTCCTCTGGCTTCCAGAATCTTTCCTCACCCCCTTCTTCAGGGTTCCCCTGGCTTTTCCTATCCTTGTGTTTGTTTGACTCTGGGTCTCTGCATTTGTTCCTCTACATCTGTTCGAGAGTGCCTTTCTAATGACAATTAGACTAGAAATCAATCTATGAGTGCAGTAAAATACGATTAAATTAATTTTATTGCTTTTTGACAGTCCTATACCAGATTAACTCAAAAACTAAATCAGTGGCCTTCCTATACACAAATATTACCTAATTTAAGTATTTCACTTAGTTATTTTATTCTCTCATATATTGTCTTATCTGAAAAATATGTTCCTGTCAAAATGTCTCTCAGTCTATTTTTAGTATTTCCTACTCAAATCTATCCATATAATGTTGAGAATCCAAAGTCTAAATTTGTCTTAATGATTCTAGGTGAATATGGAGAACTTGAAGATGGCTATGTACATTTCTTTCACTGTAAACTTTCCTAAGTAAGATTATAAAAATTATTCTTAATTTCACCTTCACCATCACACTACTAGATATACAATGTTCCATGCTTTGTTTTCTCGCTCCTTTATTTAAGTATTGCCTCCCCTTTGCGTACTTCCATTCTTTAGGATTCTTCTCAATTTATTCTTTAGTTCAAGAAGGAGACTGCATTATTATACTTAGATGTCTACAACAACATATCACTTATAGGGTTAATTGAAACAGCAGAAATACAGTCCCTTTCAATCCCAGCTTAAGATCTGGATGTCAACACATTCTTCAGTGCGACTCTCTTTGCCTTGTACATAACTATTATCTGCATGCATTTCTCTGATAGCATGTGTTCATATTCTTTTTGTTAGATGAGAAGAAAGCCCATTCCAATGATGCTATGTAACTTTAATTAACACTTTGTAGACCTTGACTTCCAATGCAATCACAGTTTACTGCACTGGAGATAAATAATTCAACATCTGACTTCTGGAGGATTATATTTGCATACTTTATACACACCTAGAAATCAGACCAAACCCAAATTATCCATTGAGTTTCCCTCCCACCTTCCTCCAGAAGGATATTGAATAGTTCTGAAGAGAACTAGATGGGAGAAATTTGCTTTTACTCTGCCTATAACGCACTTCTTTATTTCAGAATTCATTGTAAATAAGCTTCTATTGAGAAAACAGATTTGAAACTGCAGCAACATTATCTTTTTTATCTGTATAATTAGGTGCTAATAGTTTGTTTCATTAGAGTTCACACATTTTTCTTTTCCTTTTAATTACATAAAATGTTTATTTTCTTTAAAGTTCTGCTTGCTTTTTTTTTTGTTGTTGTTTTAAATCCTTATGTCTTGCTTTATAATGCCTTTTCCTCCTGAGAGCACAAATTATTACCTACTGTGATAAGTGGTATTTATCAGATATACTGATACTATTTTCTTCAAAACCTTACAATTTAATGTCAATCTCTGTTGCAGCATCTCTCTAAGATACACTGTAAAGTGCATTTGTTTCTGCGCTAGTTTTAGGGTTAATAATTTTCCTCTGTTATGTTGGTGTTTAATTATTATGTTGAATAATGTTTTCAAGATTTTCAGAGCCGAAACTTCATACTGGTCTTAGATGAAAAGACAAGAATTTGAGGACCAAAACAAAGCAAAGGAAGATGAAAGTGTGGGAGGACACAATCCATAGATGTTAATTAGGGTTTTTTTTTTTTTTTAAATATTACCAAGGACTATACAGAGTGCTGGGTATTGATGAGGGTTCTAATTATGCAACACATCAGTTTCCATGCAGAAAGTTATCTACTTAAGAGTGGGAGACATTAGGACAGAACAAATATATATGTAATAGGAAAGTTGGAGATAAGGGCTATTAAGAAAAATAAAACAGCATAGGAATAAGAAGAGGGATTAGTGTTGGAAGCTTTCTTAGAAACAGCCTTAGTTTTGCAATATTAATCCTACCAATCTGTGAGCATAGCAGGTATTTTCATCTTCTAATATCTTCTTTAATTCCTTTCTTTAAAGCCTAACATTTTTATTACACATCTTTTATTTGCTTGATTAGTGTTTTGGCGGGCTAACTTTGTGTCAGCGTGACACAGGCTATAGTCATGTAAAAGGAAAGAACTCCAACTGAGAAGATGCCATCACAATGCTGGGCTATAGGAAAGCCTTAAAGAGTTTTCTTAATTAGTGATTGACAGGGGGCCCAGCCTCTGTGATTGGTTCCATTTCTGGGCAATTGGTTCTGGACTCTATAAGAAACATGGCTGTGTAATCTGTGAGGAACAATCCAGTAAGCATCATCCTTCCATGGTCTCTGCATCAACTCCTGCCTTGAGGTTCCAAGCCAGCTTAATTTCCTCTTCTGGCTTCGTTCAGTGACACACTATGAATGTGGAAAGTGCAAACCAAATAAATCCTTTGCTTCATAAATTGCTTTGCATTATGGTGTTTTATCATAGTGAAAGTAACCCAAACTTAGACAATGTTATCCCAAGATAATATTTGTTGGCTATTGAAACTGCCTT
This sequence comes from Mus pahari, assembly GCF_900095145.1. Classification (NCBI taxonomy): domain Eukaryota; kingdom Metazoa; phylum Chordata; class Mammalia; order Rodentia; family Muridae; genus Mus; species Mus pahari. Next base: position 39,295,536 of record NC_034610.1, on the reverse strand, counting down.
ATCAGATTCCCTTCTCAGTCCATTTGCCATTTGTATATAGGGAGGTTACTGATTTTTATATGGTAATTTTATATCCCGCTACTTTGTTATCAGCTGCAGAAATTTCTTGGTAGCATTTAAGCATCATTTATGGATAAATGATCTACAGTAAAGATACTTGGGTTTCTCTTTAGTTTAGCACTCTAGCTTAGAATTCAACTGCTATATTGAACAGGTATGAAGAGAGTGGACAATCTTGTCAAGATCCTGGTTTTAGTAGAATTGCTTTGATTTTCTCTTCACTTAGGTTGATGTTGACTGTGAGCTTGCTGTAAACTGCCTTTGCTATTTTTAGGCATGTCGCTTGTATCCTTATTCTCTCCAGGATTTTTATCTTGAGGGAATGCTGGATTTTGTCAAAGTCCTTTTCTGTATTTGATGGGTTGATTGTGTGGCTTTTTGTTTTTCAATCTGTTTATTTGGTGGATTACATTTATTGTTTTAGTATATGCTGAATCATCCCATCAGCTCTAGGATGAAGCCTACTTGATTATAGTGGACACACTCTTTTATGGCTTCTCACATTTGGTTTGCAAGTTTTGTTTTTGTTTTTGCCAGTCTGTCTGTCTGTGTGTTTGCTTTGATATTTTTTCACAAAACCTGAACAAGATTAAGCCAGTCAAAATACCAACATAAATCCTGGAGGGAACCATGAAATTCTGTCCCTGGCTGGGGAACTTATTGTAATTAATGACTTCTGAATAAAAGAAAGGGAGTAAGATTTCTTCAGAGGCATTGTTCCAGAGATACCACTCATGATTAAATAAGTGGTCTTTAATACAAAGAAGCAACATATACCTTGGGTTTAAAATAAAATGAGTATATAAAAATAAATGTGAAGTTTTGGAGAAATAATAGAAGAATTTGAAGAGAGTGAATGGGGAGTATATTTGATTAAAAATACGTTATATTTTTAATATATATATATATATATATAATATATAAAATGACAAAATAGTTGAAGCTTATAAAAAGCTGAATGGAATAGAGCCTTGACCATCAGGTTTGTAGTCAAAGCACACTGTACTCATTGTATTCCTGAGTTTGTTTGTATGACTTTGATTTTAATTCAGATATGATATGACTCTTGCCAGCACTGGAATTTCATGATGGGATATATTTTTTCAATGATTATACCAACACATTTTCCCTCTGAAATAAAATGGCTTCCCCAGGACTAATGATTCCAGCAAATGTAAGAAAAGTTAAAAGAAATTTTAAAAAAATGCAACAAAAACCAAAAAACCGAAACAGAGTATATAAAAGAATTGATGGATATTGCAGAATTGACCAAGACAGATATTGAAACGATAAAGGCTACAACAGTGAAAAAGACGTGAACGCCCTGGCCTCCAACCCTTGTTTCGCTTCTCACAAGATTTGATGATTTTAGGTGAATCTGTTACAGAGAGCCGAGGACAAAGTTTTCAAGCAAGAATATTATCTGGACATCTTACGGGTTCAATTAAGCAAAACTGAAAGTAAGGGTTGCCAGAAAAGCCAGGATGTGAAAACCAGTCAAATATCCAGGAAGGAAAAGGCAACAATAAGTGGACGGAGCCCTGAACTCTGCAAATCTTCCACTTAACTTGAAAAAGACTGATGACAAATGTCAGAGTAAACATTGACACAGCAAATACCGTGTGAATACCAAGGACATTTTATCTTCAGTGAAGATGTAACATACGGTCCATCAGCATGACAGGCCGTTCCTCAAACCAGGCTCTTAAAGGACATAGCACAGAAATGAGGAAGACCAACAGCTACTTTTCTTATTGATGTGACAAGAACCACTTAATAAACAGTTTATTTTTTGTTCAGTTTCAGGGTACATTTGATGGAGAAGGTATCACGGAATAGCAAAAAGCTGAGATTTGTCACTTTCCTACAGAGTGGGGAAGCACAGACCAGAGAGCAGACAAAATTTGGGACTAAATTATAGAACCTGAAAGATTGCTTCAAATGAGCCACTTTTTCTGCTACCGTTTTTATCTTTTTTAAGATTCTGTATTCTTCTATTACTGAGGCTATGGAGCACTCACAAAAAGGGACCTATCAGGACTGCCTCTGAGAGGCCCAATGAGAAGCTGAGTCAGATGCAGCCATTTTCACCCAGCCAATGAACAGAAGCTGCTGACTCTTGTGGTTGAATCAGGGAAAAGCTGGAAGAAGCTGAGGAGGAGGGTGACACTGTAGGAAGATCAGCAGTCTCAATTAACCTGGCCCCACAAGGTCTCTCAGATACTAGACCACCAACCAGGCAGCATACAGCAGCTGATAAGAGGCCCCCAACACATATACAAGCAGAGGACTGACTGGTCTGGGGGAGCTGGGGACATATTCATGGAGAGAGGGGGCAGGGAGGACATATGGGATGTGGAACAGTCAGAGGGTAGATGGGGCTGGGTGTGGTGGTAGTTAAAATCTGGAGTGTAAAAAATAAAGAAAAAAAGATGAAACAACAATAATAAAAAACATTCTGTACTCTTTCAAAACAGTACTGCCATCTGTGGACCAAGTATTCAAAACAAGTCTATGTGAACATGTCACATTCAAACCTCCATAGTCAAACTGGGAATTAATTCAAGCCTTCCAATAGACAATAAAACTATCATCACTTAAGACAGTAGTTCATCTCGATAACCACAATGACTGATTTAAAATAATTTTAAAATTATATAGCAAGAACAATCAAGGAAAATGAAAAAATAAATCACATGTAAGTGATTTGCAAAGAATATATCACTATTGACCAAGTCATCTTGCCAGTGATAAGAAAATCTGAATGTAGTTTGGTAAAACTGCAAAATTTATATAACAATATCCTTAGAAAAATACAATTTGTATAACTTGCTAAAAAGATAGAAAATTAGAAGACATTATCTATTAAGAAAATTACGCCTTTCAAATCACTCACAATGTCACCCACAAAACCCATTTAATGTTACTGCTTTCATACATTAAGAAGGAAATAGCAGAACTCTTAAACTGTTAAGATTAGAAAAATGATAGATTGTACAAATTATTATTTGAAGTTGGATAACTATGATGATGAAATGTGATAGAAATATTACAGGAAAAAAACACAGCTACATGTTAATGTTAACACAAATAATCTGAAGTAAATAAAAAATCAAATAGCATCTATAAAAATTAAAATAATGTTATGGCTTAATAATGTCATACTCATAAAATTAAAATTGAGTGCATCTCCTCTCTTCAGAGATTAAGCTTTAAGACTAATATTGTCCCTCAGTAGCTGCACAAAGAGAATTTTATGTAATTCAACATGAACTAAATTTAAAACAGCAATCATGCAATAATAGGATTACTTAAAAAGTTATCTTTCATAATGTAGAGGAAAAAAATCTCACATTAAACACTATATTTTCTGATGGAAACTTTTATAATGGTAAGTTAAAATTATCTTTGTGGTTGGAAATGCCAAGGGCTGCAGCCAGTCACTATAGTCAGGTAACACTGCATTAAAAGGCCTTTTCAGCAGAGTAAACAAACAGAATTAATAACTAGAATGTCTAAAAGTTAGAAAAGGAAGAACCAAACTAGATTTCAAACAGATATGTCTAGGTATGAAATATCTGAAGACATTTCATATTGTTTTAGTATGTTAAGTGTATTGATTTAAAAAAAATACATAAAAATATACTAGGAAGTCAAAGAATTAATTTAAATGTAAATTTATAAGTTTATATAGGCTCTGCCATCTTAAAATACCTAGCAATAAAATTAGTAAATATTAACCAATAGCCAATAGCTACATTAAAATTAAGAAATTGGAAAATATTATTATACATAATTACATGCCCTATAAAGAAGAATAAACCCAAGGACTCAAAGATTTGACGATAATACTGCCATTGTCCTAAAAATGTTATATAAAGTCAGTGGAGTCCCAGGAAACATCTAGTAGTAAATAAATTTATTATTTAAGGTATAAGCAAAATTTTTAGATAGTATGTAAATATCATGAAAGAAAAATGTAATTTGTTGATATTACCTGCTAAAGGAGTAATAGAAGCTATATAATAAGAAAAAAATGAAATTACAGTGATAAATCTGATAAGGGACTCATATATAAAATGTACATTTTAAATTCATAAAGTAACTGTCAGTCATATAAAAATATAGCAGATAACATAAGTTAGTGCTTAGGGAGGTATCATATCACCAAGTATACACACACAGAGACACAGACACATACACACACACAGACACACACAGACACACACACAAACACACACACACACATATATATATATATATATATATATATATA
>NC_034610.1:39269137-39291139 GCF_900095145.1 Mus pahari | reverse complement strand
ATATATATATATATATATATATATATATATATATATATATATATATATATATATATCCATATATATATATATATGGAAAAAGGGTATAAACATCAACTATTTGTCAGGATATGACTTATCCAAGAGCTTTATGCATGCCAATCTATGTGCAATTTTAGGGATATTTGGCCCTCATCTGCTAAAATTTCCTTAAGTGTGCCAAAAAAAATCTACCTTAAGTTTCATAGCTAACAATAAATATATTTCATGTTATCCATATGGATATAAACTTCAACCACCAAAAAAATAAATGTCTACCAATAATGGAACTGGTACACAAATGTATTATGTTGACAAATTGACATATTGCCAAGAGAAAATTAACTTTTGCAAAAGATTTTGGAAAAGATCCAAAAAACAGAAATCTGGCATTTGGGTTTTGTATGATAACATTATTACTTATACTGGACACCTAAGTCAACATAAATATGTTTTTGGCAATAGGACAGTGAAATTCATGAAACAATTTTCAAAAATCCATCTTCCTAGATGTGGTTACTATTCATACGTTACTAACTTATGGGACTTTACAAAATTATCTGGAAATTAAGTTCTTATAGAAAAGATAACCAAGGGACTAAATTGTGGAATTCTTGAATCCACACTCATAAATATTACTAAAAAGAAATGATACTACAAGAAAGATTGGTGTCCTAAGGATAAAGCAACTTGAAATGGTTCAAGAATGGAGCAGCAATCAGGCATCCATATGCATTTATTAAACTACTAGATTAAATGAAGTGGTTATTTTAGATTGTGAAATCATTGGTATGAGTTTAAAAAAAAAGTGTTGCTATTGAAATATGAGAATACAATCTGAAAAGAAGACCCTAAAAAAGACAAAAGGAGAGAAAATTAGGAAAGGTAATGTAACTCAATACCATCTTAGCCAAAGATGATTAAGAATCCAGGTTGAATTTCAGGATCAGGAGTTGGAGAATCTCATTGATGAAGGAGCAAGGACGGATCCTTTCTGCATCTTGGGGTGAGTGGATTCCTTTAGAGTGTACTCAGAGTACTGGAGCCATTTCAGCATATGTATGAGAAGTAAAGAGAAAGCATATGGGGATAGATGCAGGAATTGGATACACACCAAACAGGATATGTGGAAGACAGAAATAATTCAACATCTTATTTCCCAAGGTCACTCATTATCCTCTTTTCTCTATATTCCTGGAGATTTTTGAATTTTTAAATATGTAGCATAGCGTAGATGAATCTTAATTAAAGTTTGTTTTTAGCTACATGGTTTCCCAAACAAATGCAAATTTATTCATTGAGTGGTTACCCACAATAAAACAGAACTTTGTCTAAAATGTATTTACTCTCACTGGGCATGCTCTCATCTGGTTTTGGCTGACATTAATACCAAATTCCAACAGCGACTTACGTATGTAATTCTTTCCCCAAGTTAATACTGTGTCTTCTTTATTTTGATCTAGTTAAAATTGTGTTTTATGAATAGAACAAAGAAGACACCAAATGGACATGTGACTTTCCCTAAGGGAGTTTAAGTAATCCAGAGAACTCTGGTTGTCCCTTTTCCATGGAATCACATTCTGTTACCAAGGGTGATAAAAATAGAAGCATCCTCATTGGAAGTAGAAATTATCAGATGAATATCTTCCCCCAATTGTCTGTCTATGCTGATGTCCCCAGCACAGGTGGCTCATTAGTGTTTGTAATCTATACCCTAAATACAACAGTTCTTTTTGAATAATGTTCTGGGTCAACGTCTGCAACACTTCAGCCAAATTCAGTAAGGTTTTCACTTTGGCATCTGTTTCTTGTTACTCTTATTTCAAGAAAAAAAAAAAAAACATCTGCCATTTGTTTTTGAAATCTACTTACAGTCTGACATATGCTGGTTATTAATGTAAGAATTTCAAGTCCAGAATTCTTTATTCAATATGTTAAATAACCCACTGTTTTTTCAGCAATTACTTTGCTCTCTTGTTCTATCGTATATTGAACATGAAATTTTTCTATGGTTGTAGGTACATTTTCCTTAGAGGCTATGTCAATGGGAACATAGTCTCAAAGGATTAAACATTAAGAGTGAACATTTTACTATTGTCAAATATGACTATTGCTTTATTGTCCAATGACTCTTTTTCTTAATCATCGTCCTTATTCTGCAGAATGATTTCTATTTAGGAGCAGTTAAGGGTAAGCCATTCATCAATGCTGAATTTCGTGTTGCTTTGATTTATATATTCCTTTAACTTGTGTGAAGACCAGGATGCATAGGGAGAATAAGTAAATGGGAACTGTGGGTAAAAGCCACATTGGAAAAACATTTGAGTGCATTGTAAAATCAAAGAAACTGCTGTCAAAGAATAGCTACTCCCGAGAAGAGCAAGAGGAAAGGGAGGCAGTGGAAGCAGAGCTGCAGACATTGATGTCCACCTCCCATCCAGACAGCCAGGAAGTCATTCACTGCTAAGAGCCTGACACCTGACACTTAGGATACAAGAGTTATCAAAGATAATATATATATATGTATATATGATAATATATATATATATGTGTGTGTGTGTGTGTGTGTGTGTGTGTGTGTGTGTGTGTGTGTGTGTAGGTATAAGTTCTTTAAGGAAAAATGTGCTTAACAATTTGTTCACAATAATGTATACCAAATGAGAAAAATAAAAAGTAGACATGTAGATGTATAATCAGAGTAATGGCTCTAAATATCTTCTTACTCTATTTACATAGTCCATTTAAAATTTGAAATACAGATTTCAATTTAAAATTTAAAATCCCCATTCATCAAAGATGTTTACTTACCTCAATGGCAATCAAACATTATTTTAAAATCTAGTTCTTAATTTTTTTGTATTTTTGACGATATACAATTTTATGTCCTGCTACTTCAGCCTTGGCGTCTTTCTCAGAATCATAAATATATAATTTAACAAATGCCATAACTATTCAGGCACATGCAGCCTTATGATAGAAGAGTGGAGAGCTATGAACTATGACACATTTGTCATTCACGAATGTATGGTACTTAGGAAGTTTATGTGCCAAAAAGATGAAGTTGCTAGAATTTGTTGACCTGAGATCTGTGAACTCAGATCTTGTGAGTGGTGTATGCTTTTCAAAACAAGCCAAAACATCATTTACTGGGTGCTAATGACTAGATAACACTTTGAGTTTAAATAATGTCTTTCCTTTGTAAATTTAAATTTCTAGAAATACATATTACTGCATTAATATACTTGTAATAACTACCAGAAAAATCCCAGTTTTCTTATATGTTATCATCTTTCTTATTAACTACCTGAGGACAATTAGGAATAAAAATGCCGCAAAACTACAAAACAATGGAGAGTCAATGTTTATTTATTATTTATTTCTATTTCCTTTATGTTGACATTCAAAACTTCACTAAAAATATTCTCTCTGTGTATATGTCTCCCTCTATGTCTGTCTCTATCTGTCTGTCTCTGTATATGTAAATAAATTAAAATAAGCGTGAGCTGAATAAACAAATTTTACTCTCATTTGTCTCCTCATTTTCCATCCTCTAAACTCCAAGTGTTCAGTGTAAAAGTTTCCTTTTCTAACCATCAGCTGCACTGACATCTTCTTGTCCATGCTAATGAAAGGAGGATGTAAGGGAAAACGCTTTGTGGAGGCTGCAGTTTTGTTTTGTTTTGAAAAGCATACACAACAGTTCACAGGCCCCAGGTCAACAAATTCTAGCAACTTCATCTTTTTGACACATGAGACCTTTTTTTAGAATGAATCAACATTAAATTCCAGAAATTAATGCTGGTGTCTATTAGTAATTCCACTTGTGGAAGCCTTTTAATTCATAAAAGCAAGGTCAACATTTCCACGCTGCTCTACAAATTATCATTATAAATCTGTCTTGAGTAAATGAATCAGAGACACACAGCATCCTCAGCAGTTGCTGGTATCGCAGTGTGGACACGGGGAGAGGACAAGACTGTGAAATGTAGCTCTGAAGCAAGCAACTGACAGCTCCTGCAAATGAAGGGAAAAATGTTAAAACAATAAGCAAAAGAGAAACAATTACTGGCTCATTACAAACATGTCATATTGCATTCTTTATTTTGATTGTGGAAAATTAGCCATTGACTACCAGGAACAATTGATTTTCCTTCACAGCTGTTTTTTAATTACATCTGAACACAGAAAAATTCTAGTGCAGCCATTCAGCTGTTCAAAGGGAATTTTCTTTTATTATTGTGGCTGTGCTATGAGCTTTGCCCAGCAGTATGACTAACCAGAGTTTGAGACTCCACTGTGTGTTGATAGGGTTTGGATTAAGAGCCATGTTTTTCATGCATGTTATAAGACCTGGAATATTTTAAATTGCTCAAGGCTGGAGTGGCTGTGCATGCTGTTTGATCAGATGCTATTCCAGAGCTTTCTCTTCTTTTTAAATCATGACATTAAAACAAGGAAAAAATAATAAAGATATCTTAACCCATACATCCATTTCTAAGTCACTGTATAGGCTTCAATTGGATCTATTTTTGTCGCTGTGGTTTCTGATGAGAGTTTTGGCACAGTCCTGTTGGAAGGGTGGAGGGTGATGGGCAGTTTCCTGTCAGTTGATTCTGTGGGTAAATTCTAAGCAAAGAGCATGAGGATTATTAACAGGCAGGATTCCAAGGTTTCAGAGAAGCAATTGAAATTTTGGATGCCTCTCCTAAACTCTTCAGAATTTCCTCCAGCATAATTTCAGTTTTAAAATGAAGCCAGAAATGTGAAACACGCCCTTGGGACTTCTCTAGGACTTGTGGTTAGGGAGAGCGTTCTCGAAACGTAGTTCAGCTGTGGCCTTCAGAGTTTAGAACTGCTGATTAATCTTTCCTGTAATTTATATAAAATCAGGAATATTAATAAAATTCTACTTAAGTTTACAGAGAAAATGTCAAATAACTATATATTTTCCCAATGTCACAGCTTAAAAATAACCATTTGACGCTGAAAGTCTGAGCTCTACCAGTAAGGGTTGAACACCTTGTTGTTATTTATTGAATGTTTGCAATATTTGAGACAATTTAGCACAACCTGTTTGACCATGGAAAATTCTCGAGTCTGATAATATCACTAGTCCTTGTAGTTCTTTAGTCAAGTTAGTGTGGTTTTAAAGGTGTTATTTTCTTTGGAAAATCAAGAGTGTTCTATATCCTATTGTACTTTGATATTTCTATCAACAAGAACATTATATTGGTAATTATTGAATTAAGGTAAGTTTGGCTTAAGCCTGTCTCACATTTTAAAAATATTCAATATGATTGAACTAACCAAGAAAAGCTTAATTAAGACATTTAGTTTGGTTTGTTTTCCATTTTTGTTAGACAATTTTTGCTAGACAATTTATTTGTCATAATAATGTCATGGAGCCAAGGTTGCCCTGGACCTCATTACATAGCTCTGGATAAGTTTAACCTTCACCACTTTTTGCTTTCACTTCCTGACTGCTCAGACTCCAGGCATTTGCCGTCATACCCAGCTTTGTGTGTGCTGTGTAACCCTTGATTTATAGATCTCAACTAATCACTCTAGTCAAGTTTGATGCTATTTCATGCTACCAGTGCATCAGATCACATCCAAATAAGCAAACTCCAAGCTGTAGTCAATCAAACTTCTATACTTCACTTCCTCTTCCTTTTTGAAAAAAGTGGACCAAGGTAAGATTATCTATATACATGTATGTACACTCTGTGTGTATAACTATGTGTTTGTATATGTATGTAGTCATGTACAAATTCTATTGTGATTCAACTACCTAAATTTATTTCATTTAACCAAGAAAAGAATGGATAAAAAAATAAATCAGTGCACAGACTTATGAAACAAAAGCAGCAGGTCTGTATCACACACCAATTCAAATGTCAGCTTCATGTTGAGCATCCATTCTCTAAAACTGTGAGAAGTATTTCCTCGTTTAAGGTACCAACCCTATGATACTTTTATGACTGTTTGAAAATTCTAATAAAGAATATAATAAAATTGAATTGTTGATTCACAATGCTAATATAGTAATTTATAGTTGGTTTGTTGGAATTGGGAATGGATATTGTGGTCCCTTCTTCAGAACTTGATATATGTGTTTTCAAGCATGTGTTTAATCCCATTCCATGGTTGTCATTTGATTTTATACTATATATTTATGCCAAATAGTGACATATTATGTTTGGAATCTTCACTAGAAAGTTTTATTTTCTTCCAATTCACAGTGTGAAACCAATGTAAGTTCTCAGTTCTAGACATAAAAGTTAATTATTGAGCTATTTGATAAAATACAAAACGTAATAAAATGAAGCCATATGAGTTTTGGTAGGTTCACTGTGCACATCTTCCTGGAATGATCTTGTGCATATTTTGTTTAGTTTGGCTGCTTCTCCTGCCAAATTCAAGTGAGTCGATAGCTTGGAGACACTCAGTTTATTTTGGAGGTGGTTCCAGCACTACAAATAAGAAGGAGAGGAAGAGAAACAGGCACAAAAGAACAGACAAAATTTATGTCTTAGTCAACTCCAGTACTCCTGAGCAGTGTGAAAGGAGGGATCCACTGGTAATGCTGTGCAACAAACCTTAGATTAGCTCCATAAGATTAATAGGAGTTTTGAACACTAGAACTGGATCCCAGTTCCTTTTGAAGAGAGTTATTCCATTGTTACCAGAGGGGCTTCGTGATTGTTTCTATAACCTTCATTTCTATCTCATTTTTCCAAGAATTATTGTTTCTCTTTTTTTTCCTGGAAATAGGGATCCTAGAAAATGAGGCTTTGCTCTGGCAACAGATCAGAGAAGTAGAAGAATAGGGAGTGATTCATGGCTGATTATCAACCACTTCTACCAAAAGTACATGCACTACATATAAGAGTTTCTTTAAGGTACCAACCTAGCAAGTTGGGTACACAATCCATTGAGTAAGGCTGCATAGTCAACTTTCTACAGCGTTGTCAAATAATACCACATTAAGATGGTGCTGTTCAAAGAGAGTTTTGCAACAAACAAATCTAGTAGCTTAAAATGTTACCAATATTTGCATTTGGTGAATGTTTAAATTTTTCTAGCAATTTCTCACTGGAAAGTATGATGGCCTGAGAGCTAGTGTGCTGACTGTCTTCACATAAACTTAATTTCATTTTGCTTTGTATGTTCTCTACACAGACCTTTCCCCCGAGTTGACAGAGGTACTTATTGTTCTCCATAGTCTATAAGTTTACAGCCCTTTAATTTCCAGAGTCCTTTACTGACTCTTTGTTTATTGTCTCTGTGTATGTTGATTAATTATGTATAGAAAAGAAAAACAATTGAATCCTCTCAAACAAAATGAAAACATATGTTCCAGTGAGAAAAAACTTAAAGTCAGTATTCTTTTGACAAATGTACATTGTCAAAATTTGGGTTTGTTATTATTCAAAAATATAGGACTTTTAGGATCTCCAAGTAGTATTTAGGTATTTTTAGCTCCAGATTTTTACATGATATGGTAAGCTTATGAACCAAACATTTTTCTTTGCTTACTTGACTATCTGGGCCATGGTAAGAAGTACATTTTATTACTGTGTGTGCTTTAGATTGAATTACATAGGACTCTCCAATTTTTAAGGAGCAAATCACTGAACAAATTCACATTTTGAATGTTCTTTCTTCTGAAGATGCATGAAATGACTAATACAATCTGGTAAAAAAAAGTATCAGACTTTAGCTTTTAATTTTTCAAAATTAATATGGGCTTAAAGAGAAAGGCAATAATGGTACATTGAATCCTCACTGAACTGGAAAACATCACATCTAAAAGAATGTATTTAAAATGCATTAAAGATACATAAACTAAAGTTAATATTTGTCTTTGGGTTTTTTCTATATAAGGACGTCATCAGGGAATAGCTTACTTTTTTTATTAATCATTTTATTTGTTTGTATTTCAAATGTTATCTACTTTCCTGGTTATCCCTCCATGAACCCCCACCCAATCCTCCTCCTCTTTGCCTTTAAGAGGGTACTCACCAACCTACCCACTCCTTTCTCACCCCGCTAGCATCCTCCTTCTCTGAGCCATCAAGCCTCTACAGGACCAAGTGCCTCACCTCCACTAATGCCAGATAAGGCAGACCTCTGCTGTATACGTAACTGGAGCCATGGACCCATCCATGTTTAGTCATTGGTTGGTGGTTTAATCCCCAAGAGCTCTGAGAGGTCCAGGTAATTGATACTGTTGTTCTTTCTTAGGGGTTGTATTCCCTTAACACTTCAGTTGGGGTCTCCAGATTCAGTACAATGGTTGCCAATGGTATTTATCTATCTTAGTCAGGTGCTGGCACAGCCTTTCAGAGAACAGCCATACCAGGCTCCTGTCTATAAGCGAATCTTGCCATCAGCAATAGTGTCAGGGGTTGGTGTCTACAGATGGAATGGTGGGGCAGTCTTTGAATTGCCTTTCTTTCCTTTAGACATGGGCATATTTAGGTTAAAAATACTTAGATGGATGGGTGGCCCCATCCCTCCACTGGGGGCCATGCCTATCTACTGGAGGTGGTCTCTTCAGGTTCTATCTCCCTGCTAATTTCAACCAATCTTGTCCTGAGAGCCTCTTACATCCCTGTAGTCTGGGACTTTCTAATGGATCCACAAGTTCACCACCTCCAATTGCTGCATATTTCTATTTATTCTCCTGGCCCTCAGGACATCTCTCCTGTCTCTTCCCATTCATTATCCTGCCCCCTTCTTCTTCTATCCCTTTCTCACCCAGGTCCTTCCCTCCCTCTGCTTCTATGACTATTTTGTTCCCCCTTCTAACTGAGTTTGAAATATCCATACTGTGGCCTTCCTAAGCTCCATATGGTTTTTAACTTGTATAATGGGTATTCTGAGATTTTGAACTAATAGCCACTTATCAGCAAGTACATACCATGTATGTCCTTTTGGGCCTAGGTTACCTCACTCAGGATAATATTTTCTAGTTCCATCCATTTGACTACAAAACTGATAAAGTCTTCTGTACCCATTCTTAGGTGAGGGACACCTGGATTGTTTCCAGCTTCTGACTTAAGAATAAGGCTGCTATGAAATAGTGGAACATATGTTGGAGTATCATTTTGGTGTATGCCTAGGAGTGGTATATCAGGGTTTTCAGGTAGAGCTATTTCCAATTTTCTGAGGAATCACCAGGCTAATTCCCAAACTAGTTGTACCAGCATGCAATCACATCAGCAATGGAGGAGTATTCCTCTTTCTCCACATCCTCACCAGCATCTCCTATCACCTGAGTTTTGATTTTAGCCACTCTGATTGGTATAAGGTGGAATCTCAGGGACCTTTTGATGTGCATTTACCTGATGACTATGGATGTTAAACATTTCTCTATGTTCTTCTAACTATTCAAGATCCCTCAGGTGAGAATCTTTTATTTAGCTCTGTACCCAATTTTTATGTTGGGCTATTTAGTTCTCTGGAGTCTAACTTCTTGAGTTCTTTGTGTATTTTGGATATTATCCCTCTATCACATATAAGATTAGTAAAGATCTTTTCCCAATCTATAGGTTGCCGTTTTGTCCTATTAACAGTGCCCTTTGCCTTACCTGTCTGTCTCTGTACCAATACCATATGTTTTTTTCTCACTATTGCTCAGTAGTACAGCTTGAAGTCAAGGATGGTGATTCACCCAGAAGTTCTTTTATTGTTGAGAATTTTCATCACTCTCCTGATTTTATGTTACTGTTGTTGTTGCTGTTCTTGCTGTTTTGGTTTTTTGTTTTGTTATTCGAGATGAAGGTGAGAATTCTTCTTTCTGTCTCTGAAGAGTTGAGTTGGAATATTTTATGGGGATTGCATTGCATCTGTAGATTGCTTTTGGTAAGATGGCCATTTTTACAGTGTTAATCCTGCTGATCCATTTGCTTAGGAGATCTTTCCATCTTCTGGGGTCTTCTTTGATTTCTGTTTTCAGAGACTTGAAGTTCTTGTTATACAGAACTTTCACTTGCTTGGTTAGAGTTACAGCAAGTTATTGTATATAATTTGTGACTATTGTGAAGGGTGTTGTTGCTTCAATTTCTTTTTAAGCCTATTTGTGCTTTGTGAAAAGAAAGGCTACTGATTTGTTTGAGTTAATTTTATATCCCACCACTTTTCTGAAGTTATTTATTAGCTGTATGAATTCACTGATAGAATTTTGGAGGTTGGTAATGTATATCATCATATCACCTTCAAAAGAGTATCTTGACTTCTTTTTCCATTTGTATTCCTCTGACCTCCTCTGGATAGAACTTCAAGCACTATATTGAATAGATAGGAAAAGAGTAGGCAGCCTGTCTTTTCCCTGATTTTAGTGACATTGCTTCAAGTTTCTCTCCATTTAATTTGAGGTTTGCTGTTGGTTTGCTGTATATTGCTTCTATATCTGATAGAAGGTATGTGCCATGAATTCTTGATCTTCCCAAGACTTTTAAGATGAGGGGGTACTGATTTTGTTGAAGGTTTTTCAGCACTAATGAGATGATCCTGTGACTTTTTTTCCCTTTGAGTTTGTTTATATAATAGATTACATTGAAGGATTTCTGTATATTGAACCATCCCCTCATCCCAGGGATGAAGCCTACTTACTCATGGTGAATGATCATTTTGATGTATTCTTGAATTTGTTTTATGAGAATTTTATTTAGTATTGTTATATCAATGTTCATAAGCAGTATTTGTCTGAAGTTCTCTTTTTTGTTGTGTTTTCGTATGGCTTAGGTATCAGTGTAAATATTGCTTCATAGAATGAATAATATAATATTGATTCTGTTTCTATTTTGTGGGATAGTTTCAGACATATTGGTATTAGGTCTTCTTTGAATGTCTGATAGAATTCTGCACTAAAACCATCTGGTCCTGGGCTTTTTGTGGTTGGCAAACTTTAATGACTGCTTCTACTTCAGTAGGGGTTATGGACCTGCTTAGTTTATCTGGTCCTGATATAACATTGGTACTTGGTATCTCTAGAAAATCATCCATTTCATCTAGAATTTCCAGTTTTGTTGAGAGGTAGGATCTGATTTATTTTTTAATTTGCTGAGTTTTCATTTCTGATTTTGTTAATTTATATACCATCTCAGTGCCCTTTAGTTAGTTTGGCTAAGAGTTTATCTATCTTGTTGATTTTCTGAAAGTGCCAGCTCTTAGTTTTGTGGATTCTTCGTTTACTTCCCTTTGTTTCTAATTGGTTGATTTCAGCTCTGAGATTATTTCCTGCCATCAACTCCTCTTGCATGTGTATGCTTCTTTTTGTTCTGAAACTTTCAGATGTGCTGGTTAAGTTGCTAGTGTAGGATCTCACCAATTTCTTTATGAAGGTACTCGGTCTATTAATTTTCCTCTTAGCTCTGCTTTCATCGTGTTCCTTAAGTTTGGATATGCTATGACTTCACTTTTATTTTTGTTATTTTTTTTGTCTCTCTCTTTTTTGTTTTTTGGACTTCACTTTTATTAAATTCTAAAAAGTCTTCAAGTTCTTTCCCTGACCAAGTTATCATAGAGTAGAGAGTTATACATTATGTGGGCTTTCTGTTGTGTTTCTTATTGAAGACAAGCCTTTATCTGTGGTGATCTTATAGAATCTATGAGATATTTCAATCTTCTTGTAACGTTCAAGGTTTGTTTTTTTTGTTTGTTTGTTTTTTTGTTTGTTTGTTTTTTGCCTGATTATATGGTTTATTTTTGAGAACATACCATGAGGTGGTAGATACTTTTGTTTTGGGATGAAATATTCTGTAAATTTCTCTCTTTGTTTTCCTTATATTTATTTTATTATATATTTTCTTTATTTACATTTCAAGTGTTATCCCCTTTCCTAGTTTCCCCTCTGAAAATCCCCTATCCTCTCCCTCCCCCTGCTCCCCAACCCACCCACTCCCACTTCCTGGCCCAGGCATCCCACTATACTGGGGCATAGAACCTTCACAGGACCAAGGGCTTCTCCTCTCATTGATGACTAACTAGGCCATCCTCTGCTACACATGCAGCTAGAGCCATGAGTCCCACCATGTATTTTCTTTGATTGGTGGTTTAATCCCAGGGAGCTCTGGGGTTACTGGTTAGTTCATATAGTTGTTCCTCCTAGGGGACTTGGTCTTTAGCACCTTGGATACACTTTCTAGCTCCTTCATTGGTGACCCTGTGCTCCATCTAATGGATGACTGGGAGCAACCACTTCTGTATTTGTCAGGCACTGGCAAAGCCTCTCAGGAGACAGCTATATCAGGCTCCTGTCAGCAAGCTCTTGTTGGCATTTGCAATAGTGTCTAGGTTTGGTGGTTGTTTATGGGATAGATCCCCAGGTGGGACAGTTTCTGGATGGTCAATTCTTCAGACTCTGCTCCAAACTTTGTCTCTGTAACTCCATTCATGAGTGTTTTGTTCCCTCTTCTTAGAAGGATCAAGGTATCCACACTTTGGTCTTCCTTCTTCTTGAGTTTCATGTGTTTTCTAAATTGTATCCTATGTAAACTGAGCTTCTGGGCTAATATCCACTTATCAGTGAGTACATATGTGTGTTCTTTTGTAATTGGTTACCTCACTTAGGATGATATCCTCCAGATCTATCCATTTGTCTAAGAATTTCATGAATTCATTTTTTTAAATAGCTGAATAGTACACCATTGAGTAAATATACCACATTTTCTGTATCCATTCTTCTATTGAGGGACATCTGGGTTCTTTCAAACTTCTGGCTATTATAAATAAGGCTGCTATGAACATAGTGGAGCATTTAACCTTATTACATTTTGGAGTAGCTTCTGGCTATATGCCTAGGAGTGGTATAGCTGGTAGTTTGGTGGTTCCTCAGGTAGTACTATGTCTAATTTTCTGAGGAACCACCAAACTGATTTCTAGAGTGTTTTACCAGCTTTCAATCCCACCAGCAATGGAGGAGTTTTCTTCTTTGTCTACATCCTCACCAGCATCTGCTGTCACCTAAATTTTTGATCTTAGCCATTCTGACAGGTATGAGGTATAATCTCAGGGTTATTTTGATTTGCATTTCCCAGATGACTAAGAATGTTGAAAATCTCTTTAGGTCCTTTTTGGCCATTCAACATTTTTAAGTTGAAAAATATTTGTTCAGCTCTATACCTCATTTTTAATAGGGTTATTTGGTTCTCTGGAGTCTATCTTCTTGAGTTCTTTGTATATATTGATTATTAGCCCTCTATTGAATGTAGGATAGGTAATCTTTTCCCAATCTCTTGGTTGCCATTTTGTCCTATTAACGGTGTCCTTTGCCTTACAGAAGTTTTGCTATTTTATGAGGAGCTGATCCTTTGAGAAAATTAACTAGATAAACCCTTAGCCAGACTAACCAGAAGGCATAGAGCCAGTATCCAAGTCAACAAAATCAGAAATGAAAAGGGAAACAACAGAAACCGAGGAAATTCCCCCCAAAAAATCATTATATCCTACTACAAAAATGCCTATACTCAACAAAACTGGAAGATCTGGATGAAATGGATAATTTTGTAGACAGATACCAGGTACCAAAATTAAATTAGGGTCAGATTAATGATCTAAACAGCCCCATAAACCATAAATAAATAAATAAATAAATAAATAAATAAATAATAAAAAAATAGAAATAAATAGAAACTCAAAAAAAAAAAAAAAAAAAAAAAAAAAGGCCCAGGAATAAATGGGTTTATTGCAGAGTTCTGTCAGACCTTCAAAGATCTAGTACCAATACTCTTCAAACTATTCCACAAAATAGAAACAGAAGGAACACTACCCAATTCTTTCTATGAAGCCAAAATTACCTAAACCACACAAAGACCAAACAAAGAAAGAGAACTTCATGTCAATTTCTCTTATGAATATTGTCGCAAAAATACTCAATAAAATTCTCACAAACTGAATTCAAGAACACATCAAAGCAACCATCCATCATGATCAAGTAGACTTCATCCCAGGGATGNNGGGATGGTTCAATATATGGAAATCCATCAATATAATCCACTATATAAGCAAACTCAAAGATAAAAAACATTTCTACATTCCCTAGAAAGACAACCTATAATAACCACCTCCAGTCCCAAAGCCCAGGGAACGTGGGTGACTTTATAACTTATTAAAGCTGAATATGGGCATTGAGATATTTTGAATTGGGGGAAGTGTAGGGAAAATGGGAGAGTTGGTTGGCCTTAAGAACGTCACACCAAAAATTGTGTTAGTCTCTGATTTCTGTGTCCTGACTGGATATGGCTGAAAGTCTAAGACGTCAGGAGTTCAGGCAGGTCAGTTCAGCATGTCTGACGATGAGACTCACCAAAGCTGCATATTCTGTAATACACAAATCTCATAACAAAATTTTAGTATGATCAAGCTAACTTTTTTGTTTGATTCTCTGGAATCTAGTTCTTCAGGGGTTCTCCCTCTATCAAATCTGAATTATTCTGGAAGGTGTATAGGCACGAATCACGTTTTCTATAAATGCAAAGACAAAAACCTTTCTCCCAAATCAGCATAGCCTTGAGCCAGTGACCAGAAAAAAAACTTTATTTTGACCTCTCTCCCAGAGGAATAATATAACCACAAAACTCAACATCACATCCACTTTGCAAGTTCCAAAAATCCAAAACAAATGAAATAAACTAAATTATAATATGTGCCTATTCTTAGGCCTTTTCTAATTTGCCATGCAGGATAGTAACACAGAATCTCCATGGAGCTCATGTTAGACAGAATTTGAATATCGTTTGAGGAGTATTAGAGGAATATATCTTTATACCACCTTAATACAATTGATTCATACTTCTATCTATTCTTACTTATAAGCAGGCAGCTGGTCAAAGCAGGGTTTAAACCCATTATTCCAATGGAGCCAAAGTTAAACAGAATTTAGTATCCTGTAAGACTTATTAAAGTAGTATATCTTTATACCATCTTTAAAGCAATTAATTCAAACTTTCACTAATATCTGCCTATAGGAAGCAGGCAGTCTTTACTTGTCAAGCTCTCTGCCTAGAGCAGTCAACTTGTTATACCATGTATATGTTCAGCTCTCTGCCTGGAGCCACAGATATTTATTTTATTAATGTCTGTTCACTGACCTCTCTACTTGAAGTCAGTGACTAATTTTACCTATCCTAGTTCTGAACTGCAGGCGAAATTCTCCATGTGATTCAGACAAAATCTATATATAAATTTATCCTGAAAACAAATAATCCCAATTTTATACATTCACAGTTCAATCAATCTCTGCCACAAGAAGAAGGCAACTTCCATTCTACAGCTAAGAGTAGCCTGCATTCCCCACAACAGCGGATCTCAGAGCTTGCTTTCTATGTTTCAATTCCCGCTCTTGAGTCCACATGACGCATCTCAGTGCTACCCAGCTGCTCACTTAAAAGAAAAAGAAAAGAAATAAAAAAAACTCTAAACCTCAGGTTAATAACTTTAAATTTCTTGTGGATTCTAGCCCAACACATTGGTTTATCACCTGTTGCAGGAAATTTTAAAACGATGAACCTGGCACAGTCCGGTGCTGGAGCCGACAATTCTCAGCCCCTGGTGTTCTGGCTGGCCATGCACTGGCAGGCAATGAGCAACCTGTTTTTATCGCAAGGAGACTCTGACTCAGAACTGCATAATCTCTCCACCCAGCTCACTAAGTTCCTACTCACGAGTTGCTGCCATGCCAGTCTTGTGCTTCAAGTCCTCCATGGCCCTTGTGGTGCACCCAAACGAGATGCTGTCATGGATCTGCAAGGATTCGCCACCAGAGGAATCAGATTTTAATAAGGCTTATAAGACTAGGTTTTAGTTGTTGTGCCGAGAGACTGAGTTACCATTGTTCTCAACATTGTTTGTGTTGAGTTTTCCTTCATGCCTGGGTTTAGGTTCAAGAGAGAAAGGTACAGCAGCAAAGTGTGAGTTTGCCTGACGTGCACCACAAAGACTGTGGACAATTTGAAGCACAGTGTGGTGGCGACCCATGAGTGGAAACTTAGCGAGCAGGGTGGAGAGATTGTTGAGTTCTGAGTTAGAGCCTCCTTGAGATAAAAACAGGTCTGCCATTGCCTGCTACTACATGGCTAGTCAGACCACCAGGGGCTGAGAGTTACAGGCTGGTAACCGAGAGTAATCATAATTTCTCTTATGACTAGGAATATGGCAACAGCAGAATAATATTGAAAGAGATTAAATGGCAAAAAGCAAGAGAAAAGGCTATTATTCTTTTAAAATAACAATCCACTTTTAAAAGTAATAACTCAGTATCTAATACTCAATATCTAATATCAATCTATTTCAAGGGTAATGGTCACAATGACCTAATGATATTCTATTGGGTCTATCCTATAAAATTTCTGCCATCCTTAATTATGTCACATTGGGAACCATGTAAAGAAAGATTTGTAACATGTGAATGTTTGGGGGATCATACAAAAACTATATAACTTTAAATATATACTAAGGAAGCTTCATTTATCCTACAGATCCAATGAAAAATAAAGTTTCTATAGACAATTGCACATCTCTCTCTCTCTCTCTCTCTCTCTCTCTCTCTCTTTCTCTCTCTCTCTTTCTCTCTCTCTCTCTCCTCTCTTTCCATTTGTGTGTGTGTGTGTGTGTGTGTGTGTATGAATGTATGAGTGAATGCACAGTTATGTGTATATGTTTTACTTTTTTTTCTAAAAAAAAAAGTTAAATTTTCTCACTGCCTGATTGACTTCACTGAACCTAAAAATATACTCATTATTTAAAATTAAGGAAACAACGTATAAATGGGAAATGTGGAGATTCATTAAGAAGACTAGGCAAGAATCAAAGATTTACAAATCTTACTGTGAGATATTTCTTACTACACAAGTTTGTGTTATTTTCTTTTTGCTTTTTCTGATAATGGAAAGTTTTAGAAGGTCAAAAGTTTGAATCCTAGATCAAATCAATTAATATATTTCTTATATTAAATTTGAATTTTTAGTGAGATGGCTGAGGCAGAGCACCCATATTAATATTAGTAAATCTGATCCACTTCAACTCCTTGGAGTGAAAGAATAAAGAACAAGCAGATATTTTAATGACTCCATTGCATAATTTTATGAGAAATTTTTCTAATATGATTAAGAGCTTTTATACCAGAGGATTGTTTCAAGATCTATTGTAGATCACCATATATTGAGATTTTTATATTTACTGTCTTAATTCATGAAAATATTCAAAACCAAAACATTTGTTCTTTCAATATTTTGTCTTTTCAGCAATTTAATATTGTAGAGTTGTTACGAATCTCAGTCTACATGTAGAAGATACCGTTTAATCAACATCTCCATTAAACACAGTAGGCTTCTATTGCATGAATAAGTTTCCTTCAAGTTGTTTGTGGATTGCTTTTTGAACTTTACAATCTAAAGACATACATTTTTTGCTTTTAATGAGCTCTATTCAATAGAACACAATAAAATTTGACCTGCAAAATAAAATTGGGCAACAAGACTCTACATAACAAAAGAATAAAAAAAAATTCACAATAACAAACTATGAGAATTGATTTTTAAAAATTAAAATGAGCGATTTTCAAAAGTTAACATTAAGGTAGAGAATGACAAATACCTACAAGAAACTGGTTCTGAGGATAATCATGGTAAAGTGAAATCAAGATGGTCCTACAAATCACCAGGTGCCTACAGTGTCTTCTTTGAAATATTTATGAGGAGTTGGAAGAGTATCAAACACAGGAGAAATATAGTACATAGGGGTAGATACCATATCTCGAGCTAAAATATAAACAACCACCATGTGAGGGTGTTAAAATTATGGAGTAGAAAATTCTCAGTGCAGTTGATCTGTTCTTATCTACTTTCAACTCGGCATCAAACTCCAGGGATCAGGCAGTTTTAGCTTTAGTGTTTATATCTGGAACCTATTTTATACTCCCTGTCTGATAATCCCCTACAAATTATAAATTGTTAGTGCACTGGGAAAGGAACCAAAAAATAACTTGGGAAAAAAGCACTATAAAACATTTTGGTGGGATAAAATAACATGGTAAAATTGTAAAGAAGAATCAAAAAATTAGTCTTTATAAAAAATAAAATCATACTGAATGTACAAACTTCAGTAGGAAGATTTTACACCTCAGTAATTCAGCCCAAAATGGTATTTTATTGAACAGGAATACGGATCTTTAGAAACTCTTCAAGAAATTATCAAGAGAGTTAAAATATATATAGTAAGGATTAGAACTTGTGGTGTCAAAAAAAATCAGAAATAGATATGCAATTGCCTTAAATAGGAGTCCTGGAAAGAGTAAAAATACATATAGTGAGTGGAGAGGGAATTCAAATCCTATAAAGATCTAACAGGCCCAAATGCTAAACAGACAAAAAATAAAAATCATGTTAGAAACTCCCATAGCATTAAGGCAGATTCTTTAAAAAAGCCACAACCTAAACAGGGATTTTCAGAATAATGAGCCAATCCAATCAAATCAATCTGGGAACTATGGGCAACATTTGGAAGAACTGTGTAGCTTAGATCCTCTGGTTGGTAAAAAAACAAACAAACAAAAAAAAAAAACAAAAAAAACCCCAACAAAGTAAAACAAAACAAAAACAAACTCTTATTTTATTCTTAAATTTTCATTTTTAGGTTACAGAATCCAGTGGACATCAGGACATGTCTTGGTAGGGTAGAATGTGAAAGTTTTTTCTTAAGGATTCAGGGAAGGGCAGCAAAGAAGTTTCATGGATTGTGAAAGAATTATGATCGGAAGGTAAATTTGAGTGAACACAGACAGGCACAGCATGCACCCCTGTGCCTGGAAAGAAATTAGGAAACACAAACCTCAGAATGCTCACACTTGTGTCTTCCTGTAGTGGGTCATTCAGTTCATAGAACACTCACCACCACACAAGCTGCCTTCTGGGTGGCTAATGGCACCTCTTCTGTAGACTTTCCCTCACAACAAAAAGTGGCAGGAAGATGATGGGACAACGTTTTCCAAGAGCAAAAAGTGAAGAAATACATGAAACCATAGTTAATATAGCAGCAATAGCAATTTAAAATCAAGTAATTAAAATACATTGAGAATTTTATATGTAAAACTATTAAATATACATAAAATACACACTACATCAAAATTAATTGAGATGTATTCAAGAAAGTAAAATTTGGATGAGTAAAAATTTTATAAATATACTGTCACCTACAAACAATAAAACACAAAAAGTAGAAAATATATCCACATAATTACAAAGTATAATAGCAGTCGATATCAATGTTTTAAGGTAAAGGGCCTAAAGGGTACAAGAGAATCTTAAAGTAGTATCTGGTCTGTCAAAGAAAAGCCATTAATGACTGAAATCTTTAAGGGAAACCTTGCATAGATTAGTGTAGCTGACAGATAATCACAGTACTAAAAACAAAGTATGTAATATGTTCAAACCAGCAGATGAAAAATTTGCTTCTGAGAATGACAAAAAGAAAGAATGTAATAAACATGAGATAAAATATTAATGGAGCTGTGATTTATATATATATATTTGCAAAGTGATTCAAGTCACTCTTACCTGCAAGGGACCAAAGCATGTTCACTGTCCATGGCTTTGTCAGAGCATGGGCACGTCAAGTACATTATATGGTTGTTCTGTTCTGCCAGCACATGTGTTCAAATATGACCTGACAGGAGCCATACTGACTTTTATGACCAATATTTGAACATACAAATGTCCTTATTGCTGCTAACAAAACTGGAGCAAATGCACTCCACTCTTGATTAAAGAGGTATAAATTTATATGACCCAAAAGACTTCATGCTGCTGGAAATTTTTTATTGTGGGCATCTTTGTTGTAATTTAATTTGTAAAAATTTCTTCACATATACAAACCACTGAAGTACTTGTTTCCTAATGTTGGTTTATCCTTTATGCCACTGGGTCCTTGTAGTGCAAGAGTGCATTAAGTAAATCAGATTTAGCTCTGCATGTTGCCATAGGTATTGATACTTGCATAGAATTTCACTGATGTAATTCAAATTTAAAAACAAATGGAAACGATTTATCCTTCCTCCCCCACAGAACACAATAATAGGACAGCCATAAATTCACAAAAGTAGACACTCCTACACAAGAAAGCTCCTCTCAACAGTTAGTAGTTAATAGAACTTCAGAAATTATAAGTACACATGGGGCCAGTTCACATTTGGATGAAAATCTTTCTGACAAGCAAATCAAACTAGATGTGATGTCCTGTCCTTGAACTCTGAGTTTGGAACTCTGACATCTCTAAAATTGTTCTTGCAACTTGGTACATGTCTCTGGTTGATTTCTGCTTATTTTTTGCAAAAGGTTATAAAAAAGGCCCTGTATTTTCATATATATATGAAATATATATATATATATATAAAAATAATTGTTTATATTTATATTATTTTTATAGTTTTGTATTGGGTAAAATTGATATTATTTGTATAATATATTTATATTTACTTACAATAAATATAAAATTTTAAAATATATAGTTATATAGTATTTTTGATATGTTTCATATATATTTATATATGTTTTCTCCCCTACTTTCAATTCAAGATAATATCTTTCTAAAGATGTGATCTTGATTAATATGAATTGCAATCTTATCTATTAAATAAGAGCCACATCCAGAAAACACTTTCATTGGAGGCTTCCTTTGAAAAGCCTTTCCACTTGGGAGAAAACATTTGAAGAGTATTCAAGACTCAAGGAGCTTGCAATTAAGATTCTTTGAAGGCCTCTGGGGACCTTAAAGGCTCTGTGATTTCTTTGAGTTATTTAATAAATGGTTTTAAATTTTTGTGCTTCGTTTCCATTTTAGCCATGGGAAATTTTCCTTACAGTAATCCAGAGTGATCATAACCTATGGCTATCACTGTCTCTAACATTTTTCCTCTAGTGGAACTAAGAAAAGAGACAATTTCCTGCATAAACTCAGCAAACCAGGGGCCAGTTATAGCTAAAGTTTTCCTCTCATTTTATATTCACAGCTAGAAGCTGATAAAATGTGCATTTAAAATGTTGCTTAGAAACATCCTTAGCTGTACTATCTAGTTCATTATATGTCCATTTTCTTGTTCTCAAAGTTGTCAGTTTTATATTTTTGCTTCTTCCTACAAATTGTCTTTCTTTCCAACTCTTATTAATTCCCCACTTATAGCCAGGTCCCTAAAGCATGGTTTCATTAATACTGTCTTTTACATATGCTATGCTTTGAGTAGCAGTCTCCTCAAAGCTCTTGCCTCTGTCTCTGACCAACCAACCAACCAACCAACCAACCTACCAACCAACCAACCAACCAGCCAACCTACCAACCAACCAACCAACCAACCAACCAATCAACCAACCAACCAACCAACCTATTACAACACATTTTAGACGTTGTACCTGATGCCATGCCACTTTACCACTGATATGTAAGTTTATAACAAATAACTCTAGAAGTTAATGACTTAACTAACACTTTCATTGAATTCACTGATTGTGAAAAAATAATTCAAGACAGGTATCCTGGGGATGGTTTCCTTCTATTCCCTAGTAATTAAAAATTCTGTGTGAAGGAGTTACAAATAGATGCCTGGATATTGTGAGTAAAGAATATCTGGAGACTTCCTTATCTATATGCATATTAGATGGTCCTCACTCTTAGTAGATATCTTTAATGACAACTAGCTGATAAATAACTCTCTGTTACATATATTCAGGATCTCCACATAGATTGAGCATCATAATATCATAAAGATTTTGCATTTTTTGCATGATATTCAGAGGTTTGAAGTTAAATGTTCCAAATAATGTGCTGGAAAGTTTCTTACATTGGTTTGACAGTAACAATTTAAAAGAAAAGAAGAAATACATTGAATCACTGTAAATCCAATAGATCAGACACAGTCCATATATGACTGGTTCTCTGGTTCTCTCTCTCTCTCTCTCTCTCTCTCTCTCTCTCTCTCTCTCTCTCTCT
>NC_034610.1:39265700-39269047 GCF_900095145.1 Mus pahari | reverse complement strand
TCTCTCTCTCTCTCTCTCTCTCTCTCTCTCTCTCTCTCCCTCTCTCTTATAAAGGGAAGGGAGCTTTATTTAGGTCTCAATTCAGAGGGAATAGGAGTGTCCTAGCAGGGAAGGCAGAGTGGCTAGAGGGACTCAGTCCATAGCAGTAGGAGCTTGTGGATTTCTGTAGATCACAAAGCAAAGAGAATTCTGCCAGAGGCAGGGCCAGGCTATTACTCTCAAGACCCATCCTTGGCCTAGGGTAAAGCTGAAAGTCATGGTGAAAGAATTAAGTGCAGCCAAGAAGCTTACCTCATGAGAGGCAGGAAACAGAGACCGAACAGAGAACAAGATGCATCATTTTAGAACCTGCTCACAGAAACTTATCTCCCCAAACTACACCATGCTTTTACTTTTCAATCACAAAGATGTCAACAATGTTACATTAATTGTAAATATGCCCAAGGATTCATCAATTTATTGTGTCACAAGAGTTAACATTTAATCACTTCCTTAAGGACCACAAGCTGGCATTAAAATTCCAAACACGTGAACCTATGAAATACAATGATACCCAAATCATGACATAATAAGAAACATCAGGCGAGAATGGGTGGATGAGTGGGGGAGCACCCTCATAGAAGCAGAGGGAGGGGGGATGGGATAGGGGGTTTCTGGAGGTGAAACTGGGAAAGGGGAAAACATTTGAAATGTAAATAAATCAAATTTAACAAAAGAAGAAAACGAACAAAAAATAAACATCAATTACCATGATCTGATTTTTTGATATGACTTGTTGAAAAATCAAAACTTGGACTGAGTAAGGTTCGTTCATGCGCTTTAATGTGGCCTTTGTTTGAGGAAGTCTGATGAGGACCCTATTGGGTTATGTCAGCATGGCTCACTCACATGGCTATTACCTTAGCACTGGGTACAGTATGTGAGCTCATCCAGAGACCATTGTGCATGCACACACACACACACACACACACACACACAACACACACACACACACACACACACACACGGATGTATATTTTAAGAGGAGGCATGCATTCTTTGGAATAAACCCATGATTTACATGGGCTTCCCAGCACACCATTATATTTGGAAACATGGTGTTTCAACTTCAAGAAATGTTTTCTCAGTAGTATAAAAATGGAAACGATTTTGTCTTTGTTAACCCAACTTGCTATCATTTCTTCATTATTCAGTCATTGACTCAGGTATGAAAGGGGGAATCCATCTCAGACTGAAAAGAATATCCAAGAAACATCAAAGGAAAATAATGCATATGTATTAAAGCTTATCTTAGACCAGGTATACATGGAGTTGGATATAAGGCAACTAAGGAAACAGTAGCTGTATCTTGGTAGCTGTGGTTACAATCTTAACAAATCTCTTGCGCATAAGCATCCTCAGATCCAGTCATGTTCTCTCTGCTACATCAGACATGAATGGAACAGGACATCTTTTCCAATGGGGTTCATGTGTATTTAAAATATCTTTCAAAGATCCAAGCTTTATTATAATATCTATTGTTTTCTGGGTTTGTTTGGTTTTTTTTTCTTGCTTTCAAATGTATCTTGGGAAGACATGCCCTCAAAGACAGACCTTGTCCACTATGACTTGGGAAGAAGCAAAAGGTTATCTTACTCCTATGAACATGCCACTGCTCACAGATGTTCATAAAAATATTGATAAAGATACAAAACCCCAATCCATTCATGTCTGTCTGGGGAAGCCTGCAACAGGGATTCTAGACTACTGTTTCCCTTCTGCTTTGATCAATTAAACTGGTCTTAAAATTTCTCTTGATTGAAATATTTCCTTTAAGAAAATGAAAACTGTAGAGACCTCCAGTCTGGTACTGAAAATGTGAGTGAGTGTGTGTGTGTGTGTGTGTGTGTGTGTGTGTGTACATATATATGGTAAAACATTGCTGCTGCAGTAATTATTTAAATCTAAATTTTGATATGTTTATGGTAATAGAGGAATCTAGCTGTCTATTTTTGAGTAGTTTGAGTTTATTGCATCAAACATAAATTTATGTCAAACATATGTTTAAGCTAGAACCATTGTGGTTTATTTTTTTGTATTGTTTCTTCTAGCTAAATTAGGAAATAAATTTTGATTATTTTGGTGGAAACCAGTAGACTTTGCATTCCCACAGAATGTTTTAAAATAATAAATGAAAATTATCGCAATAATTACAAATAGATTGAAATAAACATGGCAATGACTTGAACTCTCTGATTATCAAAGTTGTTAATATTGAGAAACATTAAATTGCATTTCATGGCTTGATTTAATTTTTATTTATTAAAAATAAATATTCATGTATAAAACATGTATTCTGATCATGCTTTCACCTCTCTTTACTCCTTTAATTTTCTACTCCTATCCCCTCCTACCCAGGTCCCTTCCTGGCTTTCATTAGAAAACAGCAAGTCTCGGGCACTATTAATGATACTTTGCTATGCTTGCAGGCAGAAACCTAGCATGACTGTCTCCTGAGAGGCTTCATCTTGCAGCTGATAGAAATGGATGCAGAAACCCACAGCCAAACATCGGGTGGTGTTCACAGAGTCTTGTGGACAAGTGGGGGACAGAACTGTGTGAGCCAGAGGAGTCAAGGACACCACGAGAAAACCTACAGAGTCAACTAACCTGGGACCATAGGGGCTCATGGAGCCTTGGGCTATCATTCAGGGAGTGTGCAGGAACTGGCCCTAGACTCCCTACACATTTGTAGCAGATTTGCAGCTTGGTCTTCCTGTGAGTTCCCTAACAATTGGGGCAGGGGATGTTTCTGACTCTGTTACCTGCCTTTGAATCCCCTTCTCCTAATTGGATTGCCTGGTTGAGCCTCATTGGAGGAGAATGTGCTTAGTCCTACTGGGATTAGATGTCTCAGGGCAGGGTGGTACCCCAGGGAGGCTTCACTCTTTCTTTCTGAGAAGGAGAGGGAGTAACTGGGAAGGGATTTGTAAGGGTGGAACTAGGAGGAGAGAAGGGAGGGTTGCAACTGAAATACAAAGTGCATAAATTATTTAATAAAAAGAAACAAAACAGCCTTTTAAGGGATAAAAATAAAATAAAATAATATAAACAAAAACAAAGACATTGGAATAGGACAAAACAAACAAACAAAAGGAAAGAATCCAAGACAAAAATGTAAAGAAAGAGCTATAGACACGGAAGCAGATTCCTTTCATATTCTGGAATCCCAGAAAGTCACAAAAGTAGAAGCCGTATTATGGACACAACAGCACTGTAGGTTAGAAAGAGAGAGAAAAATTAAAAGTAAATAATAAACAATATAAAATGGAAGGAAGCAAGGAAGGAAGGAAGGAAGGAAGGAAGGA
>NC_034610.1:39258368-39265589 GCF_900095145.1 Mus pahari | reverse complement strand
GAAGGAAGGAAGGAAGGAAGGAAGGAAGGAAGGAAGGAAGGAAGGAAGGAAGGAAGGAAGGAAGGAAGACAAATGAAGAAAGCAGGGAGGGAGAGAAGGAGAGAAAGAAGGAATGACCCCTGACAGAACATTAGGAAACAAGGTTCCTCCAAAGATGTCTGAGTTCCTTTTCTGTTGGACATCTACTGCTGTGCATGCAACAAATCATTCTTAAGGAGTTTACGTCTTGAAGTATATAACTCAGCAACTAATTTATCATGATAGCACAGTAAAAGGTTTCCAGAATGTGACAAAAGATATCATAGATGGATTTTTTTTCTTTACTCAAAGTTATATTTTACACCAGCCACTCTTAGAAGAAAACCATGGTTAGATTAAACCTTGTCATCTCTATTCTTAAATAATATAGTATTTGTAATTCCAGCACCTAGACATCTCCCTGTTTGCCACATAAACATTTGTGGTGCTTTTGCACATTTGGTATTAGAGAGCATGACAACGGACTTCGATACCAGAATTAACATGACATTAAATATGAATTAGACTCTGACTATATCAAAGCCACCATACAGATTTTAAAGGTTATTCTCTCTGTTTCCTCAAGCTATGCTTTTCAGCTGTCTAGTTATAAAATCCCTAACAAAGAATTTGATGAGAAGAATCAGACAGGATTCTTAATAGAGAAACAAAGCTTTATTTGCAGTTGCTATGATAAAATTACAGAGATATTATAACACAAAGAAAATTTAAGCTCTTTTGAAACGTTTCTTAACATAGCTTGGTTTGAAATATTTGCTGAGTATTCAAATCATTGTCATAATAAATATCAAGTATAATATACAATAAACTGAAACTAGGTTAAATCAAAGAGGCTACAGTGACAATGTGGATATGGCTGTAGAGGATCAACTTGGCTATATTAGCAGAGCTCATTTCTCTCTGTAATTCTGAAATCAAGTTGGTCACAGCAGAGTGTTTTCAATTTCATTGAAGCAAGGAGAGAATAATACCGAAGACCAGCCTCGGCCTCTTCTTAGCTTCACTCAGTGCTCTGAGCTCTAGAAAGTAGTTAACACTTTTCCCGAGCCTTTAGCTATTTTAACTCCACTTGAACTTTCTGCACCAGCTTCTCTAGTCCGGACTTAGTTATACATACAGCCTCTTGCAATTAGATGTAGAAATGTATGTTGTAACCCAGTAGTGTATGTGCGTGTGTGTGTGTGTGTGTATGTGTGTGTGTGTGTTTATGCTTGTCTTCAATTATTTTAATCATACATACCTGTGACTCCTCAAAGGTCTAGGCTCCCATTTACTCCTCTCTAACCTACATTGCTTTTTTGTTTTCCATAACTGTGAGTCAAACTCTTCATTATCTGACAGCCACACTGACAGCTATTTTGGATCTACCCCCTAAAGTTTTTCAGCATACCCCATTTCTTTGTAATACCATCCCTATATCAAACTTTCTCTTTCATATTTCTCTTACTGGTAGTCTTCCTTAGGCCAAACCCTAACTTGTATACGTGTCATTCCAGGCAAATCAAATTTGAATTTATAAATATTATGTAAGTTTGGAGTTTAGTTATTAGGTTACAATTGTCTGTGCATGTGACATTATTTATGTTCTTTCTCAGTATGTCTTTTTAAGTGTTAAACACATGCAGGAGAAATTGAAGACTCATAGCCATGTGAAGAGATAAATATGTGGAAGAAAGAGTGAAATATTAAGAACTTATCCCTCAAGCGTCTTCAAGTGTGTATTACAAAATAATAATATTAAAATTAAATTGTCATATTTTATTTTCATGGAGATTTTCCAGATTCTGTCTGGAGTAGTACTCATACAAATTGATATAGGAAAATGTATAAAATGATTATATGATTAAAAATGCTAATAATATCATTCACTTATCACCCTTCTAGGTAGAAGCACTAAGATTTATGTTGGCAGTTAAATAGATAGTGTCCTGAACGTTTCGTGTAGGCTCACCTTAAATAATGCTGCTGAGAGTAATATAAGAATATCTCTCCCCTGCAGAGTTAAAGTGTATCAATTATCCAGTGCATCCTAGGACTGCATGTAAACTGGGCATTGAATAATACAAGATGTATTCTAGTTCACAAGTGATAGGCACATAGATGTAGTAGAGTAAATAATGTAAGAACAAAGAGTTCACAGTTTGAAGATATAAGGAGCCTGATTTATATTAAAAATACTCAATATTGTGTCAGTCCTACTTGAACAAGGGGGTTGGTTATACACAGTTTCTTGAGATAGTGAAGCAGGACCCACTTAAGCTTTGCTTGGATTACAAAGTAAGTTTAAGGACAGAATATTTAGCCCCAGATAATTATTATAAAGGACTGGAGACACAGAACGGAGATAGAGAGCTTGCTTATCAAGTATGAGGTCTTATCAAGGATGATATTCTTGTTTGCTGTAGATAGATAATTCTGAAATAGTGAAGGTAACATAATGGAAATGTGATTTTTAAGGATAGATTGCTGGTTTGGAAATTTAGGCTTTTGTCTATAAGGGAGAGATTTTTTTTATATAATAAGCTTGAGATTCTAAAAGGATAATGACATTGAGAAATCTAACAGACTGATATGTTTTGAGGATTAATTGAGAAGTGGGCATTGCTGATTAAAATTCATTAGTCATGATTAATTTAGAATAGCAAAATAGAACAAGTGATACAGGAATCTGTTTACACACTCTACTGTTGCTCAGTGATGTTGCCTGTCTAATTTGCAGATCTCTATATCTATCTGCAGCTCTGAAAGGGGAAATAAAAGAAAAGGATAAAGGAGATGAAATGAGGGGAGAGAAGAGGATAGGAGAGGAGAGGAGAGAAGAGAGAAGGGGGGAGAGGAAAGAGGAGAGAAAAAATATGGACCACCATTCTTAAAAAGATTTATAAATAAAAGCTTCATTCCAATTTATTTCTCTACTTAAAATAAATTACAAGTCAATGCTTAATTAAATCTCCAAATAAAGCTAAATGGCAAGAAAGATAAGTTTATAAGTTTAAGTAAGTAGATTGTTTAACAGTGACATCACAATGTTAGCAACACGATGATGGCTTTAGTGACCCTGAGGTCTCAGATGAATTTTAGTTCTAGAAGATTATACTGTAATGCCTCATAGACTTAGTCTGAGGTTATGTCTACCCTGTTCTGAAGACTATTAAAAGAAAAATAGCATCAAACTCCTTGGGGACATGATCTAATCACATGAAATGTGCATCTGAGAAACCATTCCTCATAGACCAATATTAGTACAATACACATAAGTTACTATTTGACTGGAAATGGACTTTTGTAGAAGAACTGGAGTTATATTTAATTTTAACCACGTATCATGATCTCCTTGAAATATGCTTCAAATACTCTTTGGATTATATAACATCTTAAGGAAGCACTGATAAAAATTATTCAATTCAACTTTTAGATAATTTTTGTTCCAGGAAATATTTTTAAATGTACTCATAAAATAAAGAAAAATGACTCCTTTTTCATACCAAAATTGATTAATATGGAAAGTTGGAAACTACCCAGCGTAACATAATGATGGACATATGGCAAAATAGAAGCCATGCCTGCTACTGTTACCTGGTCTAGATACCTTTGGCTGGCTAGACTATAAGACATAGAAAATCTATACTATATTATCTCCATGCTCATAAATCAGTGCACCACACAATAATGATGTCAGCATGAAGCGCACAGAAGACTGTAGATAACAGTGCTAAATGAAACAACTGTATTACTTCCCCTGTTTCATAGGCTGACAGATTATCAGTTTATAAAAAAAAAAAGAACATCAAAAAACAAAACACAAAACTAAGAGTCTGAGAATAATAGATACCCTAAATAAAACAACATTTGATAGATGTAACATGTCAAATGCTTGCATACTCATAGCAGCTGTGACAACATGCACGAGACCTGCACAAAATTTGGCCATTCAAAATTCCAATATGAGCTGGCAAGAGGCTTATGAATCCCCACCCTGAGCTGAGTAGTTATTGACAAGTGATAGATAGTGGGGGAGGGAAAGCCAGTCCTCTTCAGAAGTGGAGCTCCTGAGAGAATGTCCATAGTCTCATCAACGATCCCACAGTCATTTATATGCAAGCAACACTAATAACTCTGTAGATTTGTATTTAAAAGGAGAGAGTACAGTAGGTATCAAGGGAAACATGATATGGTATAGGATCACAGAGAAATTTGAAGGAAATGAAGGAGAGTAGATTTGACCAAAATACACACTATGCAGATAAAATTCTCAGAATGGATACAGAATACTACTCAGCTATTAAGAATGAGGCTATCCTGAGTTTTGCAGGCAAATGGATGGAACTAAAAAATATAATTCTGAGTGAGGTAACTCAGACCCCAAAGGACATGCATGGTATGTACTCACTAATAAGTGGATATTAGCTAATAATAATAATAATAATAATAATAATAATATCAAGATACAGCCCACTGAACTCTAAAAGGTCAACAAGCTGAAGGGCCCAAGTGAGGATGCCTCAGTATCACTTAGGAGAGAGATGAAAGCAATCACAAGGGGGGAGGGAGAGACTCAGGAGGGAAAGGGGATGGGGGTGCAGAGAGGGAAACATGATCTGGTATTGGATGGGGGGAAAGGACAGAAATCCCTGAGGGCCAGCAGAAAGAATAGAAACAGGCAACCTCAGGAGGTAGGGGAATATACCAGAGACCAGGATGAGGAGACACTCTCAGGATTCAAACAGAGGCACCTCAGATGAAATGCCCTACATTAGGGAGAGCCCACCTCCAGCAGGAAGACAGGGCATTTAGTGAGGGATGAAGTTGCCATCCCACAGTCAAAACTCTCACCCATAATTGTTCCTCTCTGAAAGAACTGAAGGGATGGAAAGCAAGAGGAGCCTGAGGGAAAGAAGATCCAGTGACAGGCCCAAAGTGGGATCCAGCTCAAGGGGAGGCCACAAGACCCGACAATATTACTGAGGCTATGGAGTGCTCACAAAAAGGGACCTATCATGACTGCCCTCTGAAAGACCCAACAAAAAGCTAAAAGAGTCAGATGCAGATATTTGCACCCAACCAATGGACAAAAGAATCTGACCCCTGTTGTTGAATTAGGGAAAAGCTGGAAGAAGTTGAGGATGAGGGTGACCTTGTAGGAGGACAAACAATCTCAATTAACCTG
The DNA here is from genome assembly GCF_900095145.1 of Mus pahari. Taxonomy (NCBI): domain Eukaryota; kingdom Metazoa; phylum Chordata; class Mammalia; order Rodentia; family Muridae; genus Mus; species Mus pahari. The sequence goes on along the minus strand of NC_034610.1, from coordinate 39,260,383 downwards.
GAACCCCTGAGATCTCTTAGATACTGGAACACCAACCAGGCAGCATACACCAGATCATATGAGACCCAAACACATATACAGCAAAGGACTGTTGGGTCTGGGTTTAATCGGAGAAGATGCACCAGGTAGATTAGAGGTCAGATGAGGAAGGGGTGGGGTGTAATGACATCCTCAAGGAGACAGGGGCACAGGGAGAAGGTATGGGATGTGGATAAGTAGAATGGTAGACTGGGAAAATCTTGAGTTTAAAATTAATTAATTGATTAATACAATGCAAAAGACTCTGCATGTCAGAATATTACTGATTAAATATAAAACTCTAGAAAAAGAAATGCACTTTGTCACAAAAAGTCATGTGTAATATTACAGAAAATAATAAAAAGATCAAAGGAAAACATAAGCGTTTAAAATATCTGATAGGAAAAAAAATTATTGAAGCCAAATTTTCATGATGTAAATAAAAATACTCCAGTTCTAGGTGCATCCTCTTCCATTGAAGCCAGACAGGATTCCACAGTTAGGGGAACAGATTCTGCAGACAGGCAAACAACAGGTTTAGGGACAGCTCCTGCTCAAGATTGGTGGAACTGATATGAAGACCAAGCTGCATATCTGTTACATATGTGCCAGGGGCCTAGGTCCAGCCTGTGCTCAATAAAGCTGTCTGAGGAAACTTGGGTGATTGAAGTATATAAAACCATATTTGAACTGTTTCTGTTTAGGATTAACATGAATAAACTTTATAGATTATAAAAATATGTAACCAAATAGCCAATGGAAAGAATAAATTTCTTGAAAATTATAAAGTTGATATGTAGTTTGCCTCTGAACAAAAGATATTATGACAGTAGAATAGATTGAAAACCCCATTTGTTAAAGAACAGATCAAATGCCCACTTACCAAGAGAGGTTTGAAAAATTATGTTTGACGTATTAAGCTAGTATATTAGGTTTTCTGAATTTTATTGGTTTTTTGACAATTTTATAAAATATTTGATCATATCCCCTCCTCTCTTCAAACTACCCATAGACCCCACTTCATTTTGCTAATCATCGACGTTTTACCCTCTATTTAAAAACATATGTATGAAGTACAACTTTTGCAGACATATATATATGCCTGTGTGGTCTGCTTCTGGAGTGTGGTTGACTTTGTCATACTATTAGATGACTGGCTACTCCTTGCCCAGCAGCTCTCAATTGCCAATAGCTACAGAACTAGTGGTAGTCCTTTGTGCCAATACCCACTCCCATTCTAAGATTTGTGTCTGTCTTGAGTTTGAGCAAGTACGGTCACAAGTTTTGAGTCCACATGTACAACAACCCTGCTGTGTCAGCTATCACATTCACCTGTGGTCACCCATATGTCTAGCTGCTATAATATTTCTGTACTCTTTCACACAATGATCCCTGATCCTTGGGAGGAGATGTGACATAATTGTTCCACCTAGGGTTGAGTATTTCATAATCTAATATTTTTCTATACGTTTACCAATTGTGGGTGTCTATTTGATTTTGCACAGACTACAAAAAAAAAAAAAAAGGGGCTTTCAAGAGATGTCAAGAGATGCACTAGCTCATAAGTATAACAACATTACTGGGGATTAGTTTAATATCTTGCTTATTTAACAACATAGTAGTATTACAATGCTCTCCCAAGACCTATGACATGACTAGCAATAGGTTCTTGGTTCAGATAACAGTATCAGGTCTGGATTTCAACTTGTGATGTAGGCCTTAAATTCAATCCTAAAGCTTTTGGCAGCTACTAAGAATTTGTGCCAGCATTACACCAGTGGGCGTGTCTTACAAACTGGCTCTTATTGGTACTTTTCAGGATTCATAGCTGGGTAGGGTTGATAATTACTACTTACTTCTGGTAGTCTACACCGAAACATCCAGCATTAAGAAAGCTACTCAGGCCGGGTGTGGTGGCGCACGCCTTTAATCCCAGCACTTGGGAGGCAGAGGCAGGCGGATTTCTGAGTTCGAGGCCAGCCTGGTCTACAGAGTGA
>NC_034610.1:39215321-39258193 GCF_900095145.1 Mus pahari | reverse complement strand
CACACACACACACACACATATGATATATTTATATATTCAAAAAGTGATGTAACTTGTTCATTAAATAAAAGAATCTGTTTTGATTCAATAAACTCAACAAATGAGTAACTCTCTATACCTTGCATTTCCTTCCCAATGAATCCTGGAGTCTTTCACCAGTTTTACTTCACACGGTTCAGGGTTGTGCTGTGTGTTTGGATAATGGCAATTTTCTCTTGTTCTTTTATAATCTATACAATTTAAAAGTGCCTTAACATTAAAATCCTTGATATATAAGTTTCCTAAGTTAACTTTCCTAACTATGTAAGCTGAGATTGAAGACGTAGAGTATCTTCTAAAAAACGAAAAGAAAAGAAGAGCCAATTATTAGAATACATAATTTATAGTACTTATTTTACTATGGAAGGAATTTATCTTATTTGTCTTAATGTTTCTGTGAATGCATTTGTTAAGCACACTAAGGATGCTGCTCAGTGGATCAGAGCACGCCAACTACTAGCGTGCAGGAAGTCCTGAATTCAGTGCCTTTCACTAGAGGAAAAAAATAGTTTCCTATACTCCAGATGCCAGTATTGCCTACGAAAGAGCACAGAGATTTATGAATAAGTAGCCCTGAGACAAATGTAAAGGAAAATCTAAATTAGCCTCCATCTGTATGTTTTATGTCAAAATAACATTAACAACTAGTGAAACACATATAGCAGTTTCACTTCAAAATGCATAAAATTACATCCAATCAAATTGAACAGCATTTTGTATTTGCATGGGTTCTTTCACTGTAAATTTAATATATTCTTTAAGGGATTCAAAAAGTTAAAATGAACACAAATATGTGTATGTTTAAAGCTAAGCAAAAGCATCATACATATGTTGAAATGCATCTGTAATTGCCCACAAAGTAAATGATGTAGATTCTAACTCAATCTAATTAAAGTTTGCAATTTTCAGTGGAAAATTGTGTGGGCAGCTTCATTACAAGCAGGCATGGTTAAGGTAATACTAAGTCATTTTTAAAATTTTATATATATATATATATATATATATATATATATATATATATATATATGGGAATGTTTTATCATTAGAATAGCTAGAAGGTCTCTTATGATCCTGACTTGACAGGACCATCAATGTGAATCTATCAAAGTCTCTTAGGTTAACGGCCAATGAGGCACAGGATCAACTATTTTCTAAATTGGAAAGAACCACAATAAAGAGTTTAAATGGATTCTGCTCGTGATTTGTAACATGTTCCATTTTATTTACCTTAAAGCAGTTATTGAAATAATTACTGGGGTGCTCATCTTGGGAAATTGCCCACAGTAGTACAATTTCATGATGCTGACAACATGTGGTGTTTGGCCTGAAACTTGGGTAGCAACTTTAAAATCAATTTCTAGGGCATGATGATTGAAAATCAAGGAAAAGGACAGGAATATCTTCACAAATGTCCTGACAGCTGGACATTTTGCCCATGTGAAAAGAGCTGTCTTGGCCTCATAATTAAAATTTCCACTTTATTTTCCTTTACATGTATTCTTTATGCATGCTTTTCCTAAATAACTGACTTAAATATAGCTCACTTTGATCCAGAGCAAGGGAAAAGTTGTTAAAGCTGTTTATGATTATTGGTCTGGAAAGTATAATTACTTCAGAATCCAATTTGCATTCATCAGCTCTATCATTAGGATCAAACTCCAACATTTTGCAAATGCAGTTTTTTAATGAAATAAATTGTTTTTAAAATTAAAAAGCCACTTTCTTCAAATGAGAATCTCCTATAAATTACAATATTATTTTGCTATTTCCTGTTCCATTTCATGCGTAATCTTTAACTGAGAAATTTCATCCAGTGAAATATGTACAAAAATTTGGAATCAATTTAAAAAATCCTTTTGGCAATGAAATTATTTGAGAATTTTGAATACTGTTGTGGGAAAAATCCCTAGGATATTAAGGGAATACACATGGGCTCCTTTGAAATGATTTTTTTTTATATATAGATGAAAATTAAAGCTAGTCTTTATTTCTCTACATCCAGAGAAAGTATTTAAATTTTCTGGTTATAGATACACCAGTATTTAGACAGCCATGACATTCATTCAGTATTAATCTGTAGAGCTAAATTTTCTCCAATTTGCAACTCCTCATTTGGCCTAAAAATAATAATTAGATAAAGATATATTGACTGTGATTTATGGTAGATTCTGGTTTGCCTATCTTCCATGATTTGTTTTTAAGTCTTTGACTAAAAATGTCATTTATCAGAAGAATCCACTACAGAATCTCAGTGCAACTAATAAAAAATATTGAAAAAGACAAAAACCCCACGTGGATTAAAAAATAGATCATAATAAAAGAATAGAATTAGAAAATATAAACCATAATCAAATAGTTATATAATAAAATAATATTTTTAAATTGGAAGTATTTGCATATGCATCATCCTTCAATGAAAGTAAATTAAATAGGAAATAAGATTATTAATCAGGATCGATATGCAAAACAACCACAAAATATATAAGATATAGTAAATTTAAAAAGTTAAGAGAAGGAATGAATTTGAAAACTAATATAGAAAAGCTAGATACCATATTTTGTGTGAAATTTTTAGTTAGACTGTATCAAGTGTCATGATAAATTTGAAACACAACCTTTCGAAGTTTAAAAGTTAGAAAAACAATACTAAATCAATTTATAAGTAGGAATAATGATAAAATATTAAATGAGTATTATTTATGCTTTTATTTATCAATATTAGCATACATATTTAAGGCTACAGTGTTTTAAGCCACTACAATATATATTTTTCTTATAACTCATGTAATGATAAAACGCACAAGTTCATTGTCACACTATGATGGCAACCTGCAATCCAAGATCAAGATGTGACCAGTCTTTCTTCTGAAAAAGCTCACTTTTGCCAGTATCAACTTTCTCATTTTATTTCATAGGTTACCAGTGAGAAAAGACTAGCAGAACAAAGTTAACATTATACATATAAAAAGTAGATGTGGACATTTCATATAAAACTATCAGGAATAACATAATGAAAGAGAGGATAATTTTTAAAAGGGTATAACAATATCCTTTTAGAAAATTATGTTTATGTATCTAGCAAGAGATCATCAAATCGTGTAAGGTAAAAACTGATTAAAGAATAAGTAGATCAAAATAGTCATAGTTGAGAATTCAACCCATTTTCTGAGACTGATAGTTCAAGGAGACAATTACCATCAAGGACTTACTTGACCTAGGAATCTTTGTGTATTTTCATGATAATGGATGCACTAAGTAAGTCTTTTGCCAAGTATTTTAATTCCACACGGACTATTGCACATGATGGTAAAATAAACAGCACAGTCTCAACAGATCTAATCTGAGAAATAGCATCTATTTTTACTGGCCCAGTTTCAGCTGTTAAAAACAAGTCAGTGTTAACCTTGAGTCCTGTGGATTGTGTCCTGGGTATTCTGTACTTTGGGGGATAATATCTACTTAATAGCTGAAGGGCCCAAGTGAGGATGCCTCAATCCCACCTTGGAGGGAAAAGACAGCAGTTGAAGTGAGGAGAGGGAGGGAGAGTCCTGGGAGAGAGAGAGGACAGGGAGATAAAGGGAAAGGTATTGGGAGAGCGGGGCAGGACTGAAGCCTTGAGGGCCAGCAGAAAGAAGTGAAAAAGGCAACCTCTAGAGGTAAGAGGTTGAGGGGACCCTCCAGAATGTACCAGAGACCTGGGAGGTGAAAGACTCTCAGAGATCAAAGGGAGGGACCTCAAATGAAATTCCTAAAATAGGGAGAGAGAACATATAGAGCTCAACTCCAACAGGAAGACAGTGCATGAAATGAGGGAGGGAGTTGCCATCCCACAGTGAAAACTCTGACCCATAATTGTTACTGTCTGAAACAACTACAAAGAAGAAAATGGACAGGAGCCTGACGAAAAGAAGGTCCAGAGACAGGACCAAAGTGGGGTCCAGCTCAAGGGTTGTTCTCAAGGCCTGACATTATTACTGAGTTTTGTGGAGCGCTCACAAAAAGGGATCTATTATGACTGCCCTCTGAACGACCCAACAAGCAACTGAGAGTCAGATGCAGATGTTTGCACCCAACCAATGGACAGAAGTAGCTGACCCCTGTTGTCGATTTAGGGAAGGCTGAAAGATTTTGAGGAGAAAGGCCAGCAGTCTCAATTAATCCGGACTCTAGATATCTCTTAAAACTGGACCACCAACCAGGCAGCATACACCAGGTGATATGAGGCCCCCAACACACATGCACTAGAGGATTGTTGGGTCTGTGTTCATTCAGAGATGATGCACCTAACTCTCAAGAGACTGGAGGCCCCAGGGAATTTAGAGGTCAGGTTGGGCGGTGGGTTGGGGACATCCACGTGAAGACAGGCAGTAGGGAGGAGGTATGGAATATGGAACAGTTGGAGTGTGGATCGTGGGGGATGAATAAAATATGGAGTGTAAAAGATAAATGAATTTTAAAAAATAGAAAAATAAATATTTTTTTAAAAGGCAATTTATCTAGACGACATTCATGAAGACTAGATTAGAAGGAATAGGAATGCCAGTCATAAGCAAGGAATACCAAGGAATGTAAATCAGTGGTAATTGTTTAATAAGTAGATTATGACAATGTATTTGTTCTTCCATTAACCTATAAATTATTACTCTATAAAGCATATCCTGTTAGTTTTCTTTGAAGCAATAGTTCTTACCTTCCTAGTTATCGCAACCCTTCCTCACGTTGAGGTGACCTCCTTCCACAAAATTATTTTTGTTTCTATTTCCTAAATATAATTTTGCTACTGTAATGAATTGTATAAAAATCTGCTATGCAGGATATCTGATATGTGACCCCTGTGCAAAGGTTCTTTGATCCTCTTCCCCCAAAAAAGGATTCATAATCCACAGGTTGCGAACTCTTTCTCTAAAGAATCAGAGCCAGAATAGATATATGGAATTCTTACCTTATGGGTTGTGGTCTGTTAGCCTATCAGTGTAAAAGCCAAGATTAGAGTAGGTGTTCATTCTATAAGACTGAATGTCTCACTAGTCCCAATCTGGTATTGGAGTTCCCAAGGTCATGAGTCTAGTTTGTAATTCTGACTAATTAGATTAATATCATTAATGGACTACCTCAGCAACAGAAATGAAGGAGCCATTGAGAGTAAAGATGAGCAAGTCAAATGAAAAATCTTCCTCCTTCCTTCTCTTTCTGTGTGGATGTCACCAGAAGGTGTGGCCCAGATAAATGATGGATATTCCCACCTCCTTTCCCACCTCAACCCAATCATGAAAACCCCACCCAGGTGTGCCCATCTGATTGAGTTTTAGTTGACTGAAGACGCAGTCAAGGCGACAACCAAGGGTAGCCATCATACTGTTATTAAAACCAATAATCTTTCCTCTTGATATAAAACCCAGTATACATGATATTTTTTTAAAATTTTTTGAGTAAAAATGAACAATAATTTACAGGATGATCATTCATTTTCAAGTTGACTGTAAAAGCCTGCTGCCATCTGCTATAAATTAAGATGAAAATTTTTACTGTTGCTATGAAAGAAAATGTTTGGAAACTTATATTTACAGTATAGAACACAACAAGTATTTAAAAAGAGAAACATTTTCCTAAATGGATTTGATCTTGGGGGGAGGGTGCAGCCAATGTGTTTTTCATGGAACTTTCATTAATTGCCAGTAATGAATAGCCGTATGGTCATATTGGCAGACCATCAGCAGTAGCCACAGTCCATAGAATTCTCTACTATTTTCTCAAGACAAACTTCTGTTGATTAAGCTGGAAAGAACCCAGATGTCCCACGACAGAAGAATGGATAAATGTGGTTCATTTACACAATGGAATACTACTCAGCTATTAAGAACGAGGGCATCCAGAGTTTTGCAGGCAAGTGAATGGAATCCTGAGAGAGGTACCTCAGACCCAAAAGTACATGCATGGCATGTACTCACTAATAAGTGGATATTAGCAAGGAAGGAAGGAAGGAAGGAAGGAAGGAAGGAAGGAAGGAAGGAAGGAAGGAAGGAAGGAAGCAGAAAGAAAACAGTGTAGAATACACAAGACAGACCACAGAACTCCAAAAGGTCAACAAGCTTAAGTGTCCAAGTGAGGATTCCTAAGTCCCACTTGGGAGGTAGAAGAAATCAATCACAAGGGGAAAGGAGGGAGAGACCCCGGAGGGAAAGGGGACTGGGGAATTTTGGGGGGCGTGGAGAAGGGAACATGATCTGGTATTGGGTGGGTGAGGACCAGCAGAAAGAATGGATACAGGCAACCTCAGGAGGGAGGAGGTTGGGGGGACCCTCCAGAATGTACCAGAGACCTGGAAGGTGAGAGACTCTTGGGATTCAAAGGGAGGGACCCTAGATGAAATACCCTACAGTGGGAAGTAGGAACTTATAGAGCCAAACTCCAACAGAAAGACAGGACTTCAAATGAGGGATGGGGTTGCGATTCCACAGTCAAAACTCTGACCCATAATTGTTCTTGTCTGAAAGAATTACAGGGGTGGAAATGGACAGGAGCCTGAAGAAAAGATATGTATAGAACATTTTATCCTAAAAGAAAATAATACCTTCTTCTCAGCACCTCATGGCACCTTCTGCAAAATTGACCATTTAATCAGTCATAAAACAGGCCTTAACAGATACAAAAATATTGAAATTATTCCATGCATCCTATCAGATNACCACAGACTAATGCTGATCTTCAATAACAACATAAATAATAGAAAGCCAACATCCACATGGAAGCTGAACAACACTCTACTCAATGATAATTTGNTCAAGGAAGAAATAAAGAAAGAAATTAAAGGCTTTTTAGAGTTTAATAAAAATGAAGCCACAATGTACCCAAACTTATGGGACATAATGAAAGCAGTCCTAAGAGGAAAACGCATTGCTCTGAATGCCACCAAAAAGAAACTAGAGAGAGCATACAAGCAGCTTGACAGCATACCTAAAAGCTCTAGAACAAAAGGAAGCAAATTCACCCTAGAAGAGTAGAGTGCAGGAAATAATCAAACTCAAGGCTGTAATCAACCAAGTAGAAACAAAAGAACTACTCAAAGAATCAACCAAAACAGAAGCTGATTCTTTGAGAAAAACAACAAGATAGATAAACCCTTAGCCAGACTAAGTAGTGGGCACAGGGACAGAATCCTAATTAACAGAATCAGAAATGAAAAGGGAGACATAACAAGAGAACGTGAGGAAATCCAAAACAACATCAGATCCGACTACAAAAGGCTATACTCAACGAAACTGAAAAGCCTGGAGGAAATGGACAATTTTCTAGACAGATACCAAGAACCAAAGTTAAATCCGGATCAGATTAACAATCTAAACAGACTCATATTCACTAAAGAAATAGAAGCAGTGATTAATAGTCTCCCAACCAAAAAAAGCCCAGGACCAGGTGGGTTTAGTGCAGAGTTCGATCAAACCTTCAAAGAATAACTATAACTAATTTCAATTCTCCTCAAAGTATTCCACAAAATAGAAACAGAAGGTATTCTACCCAATTCATTCTATGAAGCTACAATTACTCTGATAACTAAACCACACAAAGACCCAACAAAGAAAGAGAACTTCAGACCAATTTCCCTTATGAATATCGATGCAAAAATATTCAATAATGGCTTGTGCTGTAAGATCGAGAATCTCCAAGTGGGACCTCATAAAACTGCTGAGCTTCTGTAAGGCAAAAGACACTGTCAATAAGTCAAAAACCACCAACAGATTGGGAAATGATCTTTACCAAACTTAAATCACATAGGAGATCAATATCCAGTATATAAAGAACACAAGAAGATGGACTCTAGAAAATAAAATAATCCTATTAAAAATTGGGGTACAGAGCTAAACAAAGACTTCTCAAATGAGGTATACCAAATGCCTGAGAAGCACCTGAAAAAATGTTCAACATCCTTAATTACCACGGAAATGTAAATCAAAACAACTCTGAGATTCCACCTCATACCAGTCAGAATGGCTAAGATTAAAAATTTAGGTGACAGCAGATGCTGGTGAGGATGTGGAAAAAGAGGAACACTCCTCCATTGCTGGTGGGATTACAAGCTTGTACAACGACTCTGTAAATCAGTCTGGCAGTCTCTCAGAAAATTGGACATACTACTACCAGAAGATCCAGCAATACTTCTCCTGGGCATATACCCAGAAGATGTTCCTACTTGTAATGATGACACATGCTCCATTATGTTAATAGCAGCCATGTTTATAATAGTCAGAAGCTGGAAAGAACCCAGATGTCCCTCAACAGAGGAATGGATACAGAAAATGTAGTACATTTACACANTGGAGTACTACTCAGCAATTAAAAACAATGAATTTATGAAATTCCTAGGCAAATGGATGTTTCTAGAGGATTCAGCCTGAGTGAGGTCACCCAATCACAAAAGAACACACATTAAATGCAGTCACTGATAAGTTGATATTAGCCCAGAAACTTAGAATGCGCAAGATACAATTTACAAAACACATAAAACTCAAGAAGAAGGAAGGCCAGAGTGTGGATACTTCGTTCCTTCTTAGAATAGGGAACAAAATACCCATGGGAGGAGTTACAGAGACAAAGTTCAGAGCTAAGACAGAAGGAAGGACCATCTAGGGACTGCCCCACCCAAGGATCCATCCCATATACAACCACCAAATTCAGACATCATTGCATATGCCACAAAGATTTTGCTGGCAGGACCATGATATAGCTCTCTCTTGTGAGGCTATGCCAGTGCTTGGCAAATACAGAAGTAGATGCTCACAGTCATCTATTGGATGGAACACAGGGCCCCCAATGGAGGAGCTAGAGAAAGTGCCCAAGGAGCTGAAGGGGTCTGCAACCCTATAGGAGGAACAACAATATGAACTAACCAGTACCACCAAAGCTCGTGTCTCTAGCTGCATATGTAGCAGAGAATGGCCTAGTCAACCATCAATGGTAGGAGAGGCCCTTGGTCTTGTGAAGATCATATACCCCAGTACAGGGGAATGCCAAGGCCAGGAAAAGGGAGTGGATTGGCTGGGGAACAGGGTGGGGGAAGGGCATAGGTGACTTTCAGGATAGCATTTGAAATGTAAATGAAGAAAATATCTAATAAAAAAGTATACAAAAATGAATGAATGAATGAATGGATGGATGAATAAATAAATAAATAAATAAATAAATGAAGCTGCTATAAAATAACTTCTGCTGAATAGATATGTTTCCAGTGTAAAACACCAAATACTCAATGTGAAAAGTGTCTGGAAAGACCTTCATGCTTTTTCTTCAACAACTAATCAATGAGACCTATCTCCAGTACAGTTACATTCATTTTTTTTCCTCAATATTGTTAAGTATTCCAGTTAGCTGAATCAATCTTTCCATCAAGTGTTATAATTTTCTGGTCTGGGTAGATGGCACATCAGTTAAGTGGACTGGCCACTCGTTCATAGGACCTGAACTTATTTCACAGAATCTTGGTACAACAACTCATAACAGACTATTACTCCATCTCCAGGAGATTCTACACCTTCTCCTGGCCTCTACCACTATCACAAGCACACCAACCCCCCCCACACACACACACCCACACAGAGAGTGAGGGGGGGGGGAGAGACAAACACAGAGAGAGAAACAGACAGAAAAACACAGACAGAGACAGACAGACAGGAGAGGTAGAGACACAGACACACAGAATTATAGTTTCATTGTGATGTTTTACTTTACTAATATAACCCTAGTTGTTCTCTACTGTTTAACACTGTACTTTCATGAAGTGGATAAAAATAAATGTAAATTAACCCATTTTAAAATGATATATCTAAACTATATACTTTTGTGAACAAGATAATGAATGGTAAATTTATTCAAAATTAGAGCTTAGAAAAATTCCCCTTGGTTTTTATTTTATAGTTTTGGGGCTAATCCAGGGCAATACTTGGATTCCTCTACCCCTGATAAATATTAAATCATAGAAATGTCAATCATTGGTTCTAGCTAGTAAAATTCTGCAGTGCACATGTTTCTGGGGTAACCAATGAAGTAGAGAAACATCAGGTAAATTATCAACATTTTAACATGATTTTTTACCATTTGCCTCTTTCATTGATATTATCACATCTGTCTTAGAGAGATATGTGAGTACCATCCCTCTGCCTTTTCCTTGGCTGTTTATATTCTTCTCACTCCCTCTGTTTCCTTCCTTGTGGAGGACCTGCGCTAGACTGAAATTTCTTCCATTTTCTACCTCTTCACCCAACTTATGAAAAAGTAACTTAATGAGAATTAGGATTTGCATATCAGGAACACAGTTCAATTATCACATCTTTTCCAGTTTATTTTGAGAGTGAACTATTACTGATCTGTTGTCATTGAAAGATTCAGCAGTCTGATCATTAATCGATTTTTTTACCAACAATTGGGCAAGGCAACCCAATAGGAGGGGGAAAGTCCCAAGAGTAGTCAAAAGTATAAGAGATACACACTTTTCCCAGAGTTAGCAGTTGCACAAAACCACCAGGCTAACAGCCATAACATATAAACAGAGGACCTGAGCAGATCCCTGAAAATCCCATGCTTACAGCTTCAGTCTCTTGTAAACCTATTTGCTTTGGTGGTACATGTTCTCCTGGTGCCCTAATTCCTCTCTGAGTCCTATAATCTTTCCAGTCCCTCTTCTGAAGCATCCCCTATCTCTGAGGGAAGGGGTCCGATGGGTACTGATTGAGATGCTCTTTCAAACAAAATGATTGGATATGGGTCTCTGAACTTGCTCCCCACCCCCACCCCAATATCTGCTTCTGGAAGAAGTCTCTCTGATGATGAGTCGGTAAGGCACTGATTTTTGAGTATAGCACAATATTCCTAGTAATCATTTCATTAACCGCCCCCCCCCCATTTTTAGTCAATTGGTTTTGTTCTATACTCAGTCTCTGGGTTATCCAATCTCTGGTCCTTGTCTTACTGTGTCTTGTTTGATATATTTGCTTGTTGTACTTTGAAGGGCTGCTCTTTTCTGAAGGGAAATCGGGGGAGTGTATCTGAGGGTGGGGAGTTTTGGGTTGGCTCAGCAGGCAGGAATGGAGGGTGAAAAAAAAACTATGGTCAGATGTACATATTAAAATAAAATCTATTTTCAGTAAAACAACAGAAATGAAAAAGAGGCTTCTATTCAGATACTTGTCTTTCAGGTCTACAGCAGAGATTCCCAAATGTGTGTCCATCAATCTCAGTCAGGGCTTTATAAAGGCAAAGAATACAAAGTTATAATTTGTTTTAGTGCAAACAGAAGGTCCTCTTGTGCAAATCAAGCTTGTTTGCAGAAGCAGAAACAGCAGTGCAAGGTAAGCTTTAACAGCCATTATCATTTAGAGGTCTAATTTTGCTTTATAGTTCTTAAGCATAGATACTTTAAATTTTTATCCATAAAGTTAGACATCAGCATAATGTTAGCCATCAAAGAATATGTCCTGCTGTAGCCCTCTACACTGTGAATCATATAAGAGCAAGCTGTCACATTGGATACTTTACAGAAAGCCAATGCTATCAAGTCTTAATTTAATGCCTAGGCTTAGCGTGAAGAAAGTCACATTTCTACCGATTATTCGTTTCATTTCATATCAGCCTGCTGGAGGTGAACATGGCGTTATGTTCTGTAGTTAGCATTGTGCTTTATATTTTCTAAGAAGTTAAGATAGAGAAAAACATGATTCTATATCTGGGAAACGTAAAACTCAATAGTTATTATGTAAAGTTATTTTCCCCATCTTTCAAGTTGTCATTACAATTACAATATAAACTATTACATTATTACCCAACAACCAAATTACTGATGTGATTACCAGTTTACATGTGAAAATAATACGTGAAATTGGGAATGCTGTATACCGACCCATACCTCATCACATTTGCATAATGTTCTAGTGACTAAAAGTAGAATCTTGTTATTGAACTGATTACTTTACAACCTTTTATGAGGAGATGTTCACAAAGATCTACCCACCCCAAGTAGACTGAAGAAAAGATTTCAGCAAAGTCTTGCTTTGGGAGCCAGTGAGTTCTTTGGGGTTACTTAGTGTTGTATGGGTGTGTAAGTGTTACAGCTCTTGGGAGAAAGGTTTCACCAATGGAAATATTGCATCTCTGAGTGGAAAGACTTCCCTCAGTAGAAGTGTTACACAGTTCTGAAGAGAAGGGTGTCCTGGCTGTTAGGAAGCCAGAATTACTAAGATATAACACTGAAACACAAACCTCACACAAAAGATTTAATGGGAAAGAAACAAGAGGATGCCTGCCTTTCTGCAGACAAGAAACAACAGAGAACTGAGCAGGACAGTTAAGTAGGGCTTCTTTGGGGAGATATTTTCCAGGATGGAGATTTCCAGAGAGGGAATGGGTGGGATTTTCAGTCCTGGAAAGCCTAGAAATGGATGGGATTTCAAGCTCAGGGATTGGTAGATTTTGCTGGATCTTCAAACCTGGAAGTGAGACCATTTATGCTATATGATGAGGACTTTCTTACACAAGCATCAGTAATTCAAAATATAGGAAGATGACATGAAATGTGTACCAGTGCAGCATCCTGAGCAGATCCCAATGCCTCTCCTCTTTCTAGCAATTCCTACTGCTTCTCTTACCCTTTGGGAAAAGGCCCTGTGAATCCTGTAACCTTCTTAAACTTCCCAGTGTTGTATGTTTTGTTTAGTTTCTGAGCCTTAGGGAATTTCTTTTTCACCACAGGAAAAAAAAAGTTGAAAATCCAAGAAAATAGCTTAACCATGATTTATAAATATAATACAGATGTATTAACACAAGATAATTTATGTAAATATGAATATTATACTTGGCATTCTCCTTTCACCGAAATATTTTAATCGTATATTGATGTTAATTCATTATGAGACAAGACAATTCCTCTAAAATTAATTGTGAGAGACTTTATTTATTTATTTATTTATTTATTTATTTATTTATTTTTCTCTTCACAGCTCATTCACAGTCTTCGTCCTCCTTTCCTCCCAGTCCCAGTCTCACAAATCCCTTCTCCTCAAGAAGGGACACCCCACCCCCAATTGGGTACCAGGACATCAATTTGTAGCAGACCTATGCATTTCCTCTCCAAATGAGGTCTGACTAGACAGTCCATCTAGGGAACAACAGAGTCAGAAACAACCTCTACTCCAATTATTAGAGGACTCACAGGAAGACAAAGCTGCACATCTGCTGCAAATGTATAGGAGGCCTAAGTTCACCACTGCCTGCTCTTTGGTTTGTGGTTCAGTCCCCCTGAGCCCCAGGAGACCAGGTTCATTGACTCTGTAGGTCTTCTAGTGGTGTTCTCAACCCCAAGATACCATTTTTCCTCTGAATGTAAATATTCCAGCATTGTTTTAAAAATGTTAGTGAGCTCACATATTTTCTGAAATCAACATTTGTGAAGTGATACTCTATGATTTTCATACATGCAAGTCTGAGCTGATAAAAATTCAAGATCTCTTTTATGGTTTCTACCATGATACATTAGTAGTGGTAATAGAGTATGACTTTTATTAGCATTCAGTGTGTTTTTCAAGGTTCTATAGCAATAGTGAAAATATATATATATTGGCTCAGCACCCCAAAACCAAGATCCCAGCACAAAAGAGTTTTTTTTTTTCTTTAGAATCCAAGAGAATGGGGAATAAAAGACAAAGGCAGGAGATGGGGTTCAAAGAAGAAGGAGAAGGGAAAAGGGAAGGGGGCAGGATTATTTGTTCCTAATGTAGAAAGGACTACCTCTGGATACAGAGGAGACAGACATGGCATATAGAAAAATGGTGGTTTATAACTGGGCAAGAGGAAATCCTGTTATGGTGATGTGTTTCATTTCAACTGGGCATGTCAATTTGGTGAGCCAAGTGGAGGTTCAATACTTAGATAGCTGAAACTTGATACTTGACCTCAGGGGGACAAAGTGACCAAATAAGGGAATAGACCTGGAGAAATAGCTTCAGAAATGTATTATAATAGGTTTTGTAGTTGTTGTTGTTGTTTTAATCAAAGCAGAGAGTATGGGAGAGAAAGGCCTACTACAGCCATACTTGACTTGTTC
This sequence comes from Mus pahari, assembly GCF_900095145.1. Lineage (NCBI taxonomy): Eukaryota > Metazoa > Chordata > Mammalia > Rodentia > Muridae > Mus > Mus pahari. Next base: position 39,244,068 of record NC_034610.1, on the reverse strand, counting down.
CAGCTGGCCAGAGTCCCTTCAAAGAGAATGAATATATGTTAAAAGGAAATTTAATAGACTTAAGTAAATTTAATCTTGGTAGTCTAATAATGACTTTTTCACATTAAGGAGAATAAGAACCTAGTTAATGATTGCCATCAGATGGCCCTGAAGTCCCAGTATAGTGATGAAGGCTTAGAACATTATGGAGACTCTCTTGCTCTCAGTTCATCCCAAGAAAGGTAAGTTTGTATATCACTAAAGGGACAAACCAACTGTAACAGAAGTACTTACAGAGCATGCAACAGAGTGGACACACTCAGGAGCAAAAAGCACCATCAAGTAGCCAAAAAGCAATAACGTTTCCCTCAGACCACCTTCCTTCTTGGTTGTAACAGGAAAGTGTCATCCATTCTGGGGGAGGGACTTCCTTCTTCAGTTAACCCTTCCAGGAAACGCTCCTATAGACCCACCCCAAAGCATGTCTTCTCTGGTTTTAAGTCCAGTATATTAACCACTACACTCTGTTATAAAAATTGCAAAAAACCAAACAACAACAACAACAACAACAAAATACCCAATGATTTCCAACTGTGGAATGCTTAAATAATTTTAATATATCCAATTATTGGAAAATCATAAAGCATTTAAGAGGAAATCTGTTGACTCATATGTATTACTCAAGGTATTAGTAAATTTTAAAATTATTAAATAATGTATAAACATGTGAGCACATAAAAAATAGATAAAACAAGTGTATGTGTGTACTTGTATGTGTATATGAATAATCCATTATTTTGGGAGTTCAACTCCCAAATTTCTTAAATTTTCTTTTGTAGCAAGTCTTCATGTAAACTTAAGAACAACTTTTAAAACTCTGTTCTAAGAACATTCACGTACTGTATATTTTAAATATATTTTAAGATGGGAATTTAGAAATCCTTGGACCTGAAATCGCATATTCCTGTAAAATGTGCAGCAACATATGTGAATAAATGTACCAAAATCCTGCTTAGGATGACTTCCAAGGATTACATTAAATTATTGTGTGGAAGATATTAAGACCTACCAACCACTATAAATAAAAGTCTTTACTGGGAATACTCATCAGCTTTAGAGTTTTCAGATGGAATCTTCTGTCTCTTATGTATAGAATCATATCATCTGCAAAGAGGGCTACTGTGACATTTTCGTTCCCTATTCGTATGCCATTTACTACTTTCTCCTGTCATGTGCTCTAAGACTATAAACTCCACAATAAAAGAAAGTGGACATCCTTGTCTCCTTGCTGATTTTACAAGTAATGCTTTGATATGTTTCCCCTGGATTACGAATACATACCAATAAAATAAAATATATCAATGATTTATGATCTTTTATATTTTAGTATTTTAAAAGTTAGTGTATATAGAATATTATTGCTATTTCACAAGATAAAAAGCACTTGAAATTGATCAACTTTGCAACCTTGAGCTTATATTGTTGTTAATTGTAGAAATCAAATTTCATAGAGGATGTCTTTAGCTCTGTTTTGAGGTGACCCCCGAGAAACCCAGAGTTCTGGTTGAAAGTCAGCACCCCTTTCTCTCTCTGCGACATGTGTATAGTTTTATGCCAATCTACCAGAGGTACAGATTTCAATGCCACTGCAATAATGATTCTAAAATTGATTATGACCCAATGCTTCTCTATTATGTTCTTCAAGCAGGATGTAATAATGCTCCCCATTATTCTCTTTGTCCTGCTACCACTAAGGCTAGCACATTCAGTTCCCATGGTGTTGTGTAATAAAATACCTGACAGAAATAACGTAAGTGAGGGCCTTCCTATGATGATGGACTTCTGCCCAGAATAATTTCCCCTTTCCTTATCAGGTGAGTTGTGTTTTTCTCCTTCTGAGAATTTTCCCGTTTGATCTCACTGATAAAATTAAAGATTTATGAATACTTAAAAGCCCTTTTATTAACATTTTATGTGTTACAGGTCTCTAGTCATGACTATATGTTACTTGTGAGATTAGCAATTTCTTTACATGTTTTTCTTTCTATCCCTAGAAATTTTGTAATCACCTTGAACATTTTCAGGATAAGCCACCTAAGGGTTTTATCTTCTGCTTAGTCCCTGCTTTTACCTATTAGTTTCATGCATGCCGCACCTCCCACCCCTATAGTCTTCCATTTGCATGCTTTGGGTTTGTTCTTGCTTTCTCATCTCTATTTTCATGAGATACAAATTTAAACAATTGTTTTAAATCTTCTCTAAAGTATGCATTTTGCACTATACATTTCCACAAAGGTACTATTTTATCTACCCACAAATTTTGATATGATACATTTTCATTTTCATTCAACACAATGTGTTCTTTATTTCCTTGGAGACTTCCTCTTTGCTCATAGATTATTTACGAGTGTCTTTTCAGGTGTTTGAAGAATTTTGAGTAAGCTCTCCATTATTGATTTATAGTTTGAATCTGTTGTGGTAAAAGAACATTTCCACAGGATTGAAATCCTGTAAATATATAGTATATTGTTTTATAACCCAGAATAAACTCTCCTGTGGTATATGTTTGCTTCTTATTTCTTCCATTTTTATTTCATTGTTCTATTATGTTTTTACCTTCATGTGGTCTTATTGAATGCATTTTATAATTTTTATGAATTAGTGATATTATTTTAGTATAACTTTTTGAGTAGCTATTTATAGAAATAACATTTTATAGAAATAGCTTTAGTTATTGCATTATATAACTAAATTTACAGTCTATTGTTCTCATTATTTATTGACTTATGTAATAAAATATCTTCCTGTATTTGCCCTCCTCAGTTAAAAGCAGAACTGTTTCTGTTTTTAAATGTTTCATTTACATACCTTTTGACTATTCATATGTGTTTATTGTTTTTTATTCACCTTTCACATGTGAATTAAAAAAACAATATGAAAAGGAAATCTACTGTGTGTTATTTGTAATCTTGAAATACTGAATATTGACGGTTAAGTTGGCAGAATCTAGCATCACCCAGAAGGTAATTTCTTGGCATTCCTGAGAGGTATGTTCTTGGCTACATCACTTTCACAGTAGCTAACACCATTCTGAAGATCAAAATCCCAGACTGAATAAAGGGAAAAGTAGGAACTGGCCCTCGCCAGTCTTCACTCCCAGCATCCTAACTGTGGATGTCACATGACCAGCTGCCTTAAGCTTAGCCACCATAAATTCCCTGCCATGATTAAGTTCATTTTGGGTTATGAGATAATAGAAAATCTTTTCTTGTTTAACTTGCTTTTTTTTCAGGGCATTTAAACACTGAAACAAGAACCCAACTAATATGAATCCTGATCTCATTTAGGTTGTAGGATTTACATCTAATTATTACACCATCAAGATCATTAATGATATGGAAATTGCAGATATGCATTGACCCTTTCTGCCAGGTGGACTAGTACAATTAACAAGGAATATGGTTTTTTGAGTTCTGTTATGGAGTTTATTCCCTGGGACTTTTAAATTTCTAATTTTGACTTATTATTTTTCCAGTGTTACAGTTTTCATAAAATTCTTCCACCTCCTTTTCATTTTGTTGATATTTTACGTATTATATATTGTATTTATTAATTGTAAACTATGTAAGCCAAGGTATTTACGATGGTTATCAGTGAACCCACTTACCCAGTGGTTGTATTTCCAGCTTATTATCTGTTTATTCTCTTTCTTTCGGTTATTTGAGATATGACTGGTACATTATGTAACTAGTGCCCAGGAAAAATCAGTGAAGATAAGGTCAGTTACAGTGAGACTTTGAATCCTGGCTTTGTGATATGGCAGTACCTACCCCCACCCCAAGAAAAGGGTGGTGTCAAGTTATTTCTCTGGCCAGGTTTGCTATTTGTATTCTTTTAGTAAGTGTTCTTGAAGGAAGAAAGATATTCTAGATATGAAGGGTTTTCCCTTTAACTATGAGAATACTGAGGCAATGAAACTTTAAAAATTATAATTTTTTCCAATGCTTCCATGCTAATGCAAACAAAAAAAGAGGGCAAAGTTATAGCTCTGGTACTACTCAGTGAAATAGCACATTTCCTGGAAAGAGATTTACCATAGTTAAGAGCACCTTGGAAAAGAAACAAATGACATAATGTTGGTAAGTCAATGATGATGAGAAATACATCTTGAGTAGGACTGCTCGGTTCTCGGTTATGTATATCTTTTGCTTTCTATTTAATCCTAAAATGCATGTCAGGACCTCTAGATGAGGACTTCCTCCTTCTTCTTCCCAATGCAGACATATTGAATATATTTTCATTGCTTTTCAAGCCCTTATCTGTTTAATTGGCCTGTTGAGGTTTGGTGGTCAGAAATAGCTAGTTAGGATCACTGGAACCCAGAATCTAGCAACTCTGATTGTAGTTGATAGTTCCTTTGGGGCAAAGAGAGCCTCATAATTTGTGGTCAACCCCATAGATTCCATGAGGGCTTCACTAGTAGGTCTGTGCCATGGGAGGAAAGGGTGCCTCACTGCCTTGCTCCATGTGGCCAACATTGACATCAATGCACAAAAGGTGATGAACATACTGGGCATCTACTCAGAGACTAGACCGGGAGAATAACAAGGAATTTCTCAGTACTTCTTGATGGGTTTAGATATTTATACTCCATGGGTGGTGTCCCAATCACAGTGCAGAGGAGACTGTGTCACACGCAGTCGTGAGGAAGAAATCATTGCCTAACACTTTTCCTTCTCTGGCACCATTCTGAAAACAGTGTGTCTCACTTCATCACCTGGAAGAGTAGAAATGGAAACTCCCCACTTGACCTTTGGCTGGTAGAGAGGATATTATTGTAGTATTTACATAAGTATTTTGCAGTATTCATCTGGAAGAATATTTTTTAAAGTATCAGTATTTTCAAAACTGATTTTTTTAAATTTATAAACATAGTATAATTTGTGTGTGTGTGTATGCGTGTATGTCTGTATGTGTGTGTGCATATGCATGAGTGTGTGTGTGTGTGTATGTGTGTGTGTGTGTGTGTCAATGAGTTCTTGGGGGCTGCATACAAGAATATAAGTGAAGGAATACTGCACATTTCAGGTGTTCTATTATTTATTTATTTATTTATTTATGCATTTATATTTTTTCTTTTTACACTCCAGATTTTATTGCCCTCCCAGTTCATCCTCCAACTGTTCCACATTCCATACCTCTGAATTTCACATTTTCTTTTTAAATAGAATATAGGTTTCCTCTTATCCTGGCTTCCGTTTTCATTAGGTCCCAGGAAAGAAGCTTTCAGTCTGCCATGTAACTTATAAAAACCACTGCTTTTTATATTTATTAATTAATTTATTCATTTTTAATTTATTCTTCAATCATATATTACCTTCATATTTTACATCCTGACCAAAATTTTTCTTCCCTCTTCCCGTCCCAACTCTTTTGCCTGATTTTGGGATACTTTTCCTCCTAATAGTTTGCCTCATCTGCCTTTAATATGAGGCAAAGTGCCTAGCCTTACTGCAAGTTGATATACCATGATTGGTTGACATCCTGGCAGGCCTTCCATTTTCTGAAGGAAAAAGAGGAATGGATTGTGATAGGGGAGGTATTGAGGTTTTTAAAAGGCTTTTCCAGCTTGCTAATACTTACATCTCCACATGTCTGGTTTCTACAATACTGTTATAATACACACAATTTATCAATAACGATGTAGGGTGTCCATTGGTACATTGACTCTTACATCATGAAATGCTGATGGGCGTTTAATTTTGAAGATCTTCCCATGTTTTCTTTTCTAATATTTAATATATGCTTAGATTTTAGCTGTATATGGTGAGAATAGAGAGAATATCATGTACCTCATCTTTCCATTTGTGGAATTCTTACTCTAAAGTATTCTTTTCTTAGACCATAATCACGGATTAATATTCCTATGGAAAATCACAAAGTCAGCATTTAAAACAAAAAAAACAAAACAAAAACAAACAAACAAACAAACAAACAAACAAAAAACGGGGACTTTAAAGTATTTTTATTTCTCCTACTTAAGTTAGCATACATCTTTCTCTGTCTTCTAAGGCTGTACCCATAATGTTAACACAGTAAATCTCTGAGTGTACTCTGAGGTCACCTCAGAAAAGGAGAAAACTATGTTTTATAGTGAGGGTCCTACATGCTTCTTTATCCCCACCTGTGGTAGTTTGAATGAGAATGGCTCTGAAAGGTGCATACTTTTGAATGCTTGACTTCAAGTTGATGGAACTATTTGGGAAGGACTAGGAGGCATGGCTTTATTGGAGAAATGTATCACTGAGAATAGAATCTGATATTTCAAAAGCTCCAAGGAGTCCCAGTCTCCACCCCTTCTCTGTGTTTACATGGGTATCAAGTTGTAAACTCTCAGAGTTGTATATTGCCCCAGCACCATGCACCATACCTACCTACCTGTTGGGAACATGATGGTCATGGTCTCTCTCTCTCTCTCTCTCTCTCTCTCTCTCTCTCTCTCTCTCTCTCTCTCTCTCTGAAATTGTAAACCTCAATAAACTCTTCTATAAATTCCCTTGGCCATGGTATTTTTTCACGGCAATAGAAAAGTAACTAAGGTAGAATTTGTCGTGAGGAAGTGGACTATTGTTACAGCAAACCTTACCTTCCTATTTGAAGGAATATAGAAGACTTCATGACTTTAGACTGTAAACACGGGTGAATGTTGAAAGCAGGGTTGAATAGGCTATCTCAGTCAAAAACTAGAAAACGGTATTGCTGATACCCACATAGATTATGGAGGCCGACCTCAAGAGGGTTCATAGTGGAAAATATGTGCAACTAGTGAGAGACAATCCTTATAATATTTTGTCTGGGAATCTCACCGCCTTTGCCCTTGTCCTAAAAATCTGTCAGAGGTTAAATAAAAGTTTGGGATTAGCCAGGCAATAGTGGCGCACACCTTTAATTCCAGCACTTGGGAGGCAGAGGCAGGCGGATTTCTGAGTTCGAGGACAGCCTTGTGTACAGAGTGAGTTCCAGGACAGCCATGGCTATACAGAGAAACCCTGTCACCAAAAAAAAAAAAAAAAAAAAAAAAAAAAGTTTGGGATTAATACCATTGATATAGATTTCAAGACAGCCTAATTTTGACTCTGTAGGTAGGTGTTAGATTATTATCTACAACTTTTATGGGCTATAAAATGAAAACAAGAAAGCCGAGCACTTCATAGATAGATAGATAGATAGATAGATAGATAGATAGATAGATAGATAGATAGATAGATAGATAGATAGATAGAATATTTACTGTTAGAGTATCAAGAGGCAAAGCTAGAGTTCAATGTGATATGGAGAAAACTGATGCAAAATGAAATAGAGAGTGGAACCCTCAGGGTAAGACCCTACCCAGATAATCCTGCAACTTGTGAATGGAAAAGATCTGAGGGATTTTTTTGGTACTTAAATGCTACAAACAAAGCACAGTTTATGCAAATGTGATGCAAAGATGGGGCCAGGCTCTATCCCAAGCAGGCAGGCAACTTGGCAGCTTCATTCACATAATTCTGGCTTTTGAGTCAGGAAGGATACAGGAGTAAATGGGGATGGAGAGTTCCTCTTCACCTCAGGAAAGCTCCTGATGCCAAACACGTTGCAGGGGCATCCCTGCATACTGGACCAAGGAGGGCATTGCATGAAGTTGGCAGAATAGTGTGTGGGTTTTGCTGGCTATCCCAAGATGGTGGGGATGCCAGTGTCATGGGATATCTGCCAAGGAGGGCTGCATGTGGAGAAGAGTGGAACCAGCTCAAAAGAGAGAAGTGTATTGCAGTTAGCAAAAGTGAAAGGCAAGAGTCATGTTAGCCCGTTGACTCTGAATTCAGAACTACAGTATTTAGAAAATTTCCTGCTTGGGAATCAGTCTAGCTAGGGCCCAGTATTTTCTTACTGTGTCCCCTTTCCTCCATTTTAAAATGGAATGTATATTTAGAAACATTTTATGTTAGAAATATGTTATTGGCCTTTTGCTTTTGTTTGACAAAAGGTTGCAGCTCAGAGATTTTCTTGAGTGTCAGAAGAAACAGGACCTGGGAACTGTGTTGAGACTGCAAAAGACTATGAGGACTTTTGAAGTTTGACTAAATGTATTTTCTCGTTATGATTTTGCTACAGATTTATGGCAATTAAAGAGTAGGATACAGTGATCTAAATGAGAATGGCTCTCATAGGCTCATGTACTTGAATGGTGGGACTTATTTTTTAGAAAGAAACGTTCTTGTTAAAGGATGTATCTCACTAGGGGTGGACACGGGATTTTCAATAACCCATGTAATTTCCAGTTATCTCTCTCAGCTTTGTTTGTTTGTTTGTTTGTTTGTTTGTTTTTTGTTTAGGGTAAAGATATAAGGTCCCAGATACTGTCCCAGGGACATACCTGTCTGCTTGCTGCCATTCTCCTCACCAAGGTGGGCATGGACTCTAGCACTATGGAGCTCTACACCTCAAATGAAACACTTTCTTCTATAAATTACATTGGTATGATGTTTTATTGCAGCAATTGATATTTGAATGTAACTAAAACAACTACTCAAAGTGTCAAGGCACAATCATAATGAAAGTTATCAAGGATTTAAAAGCAACCTATAACTTGGTATGACTTTTACATTATTTTTTTCTAAAGTACAAAGTGTACATGTTATGAATTTTAAGCCCCATCTGGGGTTTCTACCCTGCCTTTGACCATTAAATTCCTGGATAAAAGACACACACAATATTAAAATTTATAATAAGTCTTAATCATCAAAAGAGCTGATATCTTTCATCTATGCTATTATATCAATTTCCCAGCCAATAATCCCATTATTTAATTTGCCATGTTTCCTTTGGGCTTCTCTTAACTCTAATTAGCTAACCCACCCACATGGCCAGTATTTTAAGATTCTTACCTATGGCATCTTCTTCTTCCAGTCATCAAGGTTGCCTCAGGCATCAAGCCCAGGAACGTAAGACTTTACCTACCTCTCTTCTTCCCAGCTCTTGGCTGTAAGCATACTTATTCACCAATCAGGAATAACTTTGGGAGAGGGGGCAAAGTTACATGGTGTCACTTGGGAACATTACTTAAGTATTAGCAGACTCTCTTGTTCCTGGAGGCAACCAAGCTTTAGGGTCAAATATTTAGTATTAAAGTTTAAGTAAAAGACCAAACCTCAACATGTCCAGATTAAGAATTGACTTTGTGTGACTGGAGAGATGGCTCAGCAGTTAAGAGCACCAACTGCTCTTCCAGAGGTCCTGAGTTTAATTCCCAGCATCCAAATGGTGGATCATAACCATCTGTAATGGGATAGGATGCCTTCTTCTGGTATGTCAGAAAAGAGCAATGGTGATGTATTCATATGCATAAATTAAATATTTTTTTTAAAAAGAATTGACTTTCTAGTATTCAGAATCCACTGCCACATGATAACCTGATTACTTTCAAAGTTCAAATTTCTTTTTATTCTCTTTGATCTATATTTCTCTACTTTTTCCTCATAGATTTTCTAATAGCTAATAAGTATGACAAAAGCTTTTCAACATGGTATCTTGTAAGTCTTTAGAGAAAACCATGGCAACCAAAATCTAGTCAGTATGATTCAGCAAATACTTCACCTAGTGAACTCTTGGCCACCTGGCGTGCATATGTAGAACCTATCACAAACATAATAAACAAATAAATGAATAAATAAATAAATAAAAAGGTAAGTAAATAAGATAAATAAATAAATATTCAAAGTAACAGCCTTTAGTAGTAGGCAAATAGCTCAGTGCATGAAACAATTGTTATACAAGCCTGCTGACCTCATTCTAGTTCCCCAAAGCCCAAACAAAATGATCAACAGGTAGATACATGTTAGGTCAGAGAAAGGTTGAAGTAATCTAGTCATCAACCTTCAGGTAAATATAAAATTGTAGTTATTTAAAATGCTTGACAGTAGTTCTGCAATTAGAAAGTATTATACTTTCAACCTTACTTTTCAGATTTCATTTTGAAGGTCCCTTTTGTTTCCAAATACAGTTAAAATTAACTTTCCGATTTAAACAAAGCATCACCTAACCTTGGAATTAGCACTGAAGTCATTAATAAATTTCAATGCTGATACATTAATAATATTGAACATCCCAATTCATATTCATCCTATGACTTTGCCTTTATTCATATTTATTTTAACTTGATGAATAGTATTTGCCATTTTAAACAAAAATACTTTACATTTTTATCAGACTTATAAATAAATACTTCTTATACTTTACAGTTACAAATGGAGCTATTTTCAGTTAATTGTATTATCCTCTTATTCATTATTCATTTCTAGAGTAAAGCTTTATAAAACTATTGCATAGAGATTTGTTAACTAGAACCATCAGAACAATATTTCAATGAATATTTCTTTTCAAAATTCTTAATTTGTTTTTTTTTTTACGTTCAGTATGCATTGCCTATAAAGTATTTCATTTTCAAGTGAGTTCTTAAAAAAGAAAAAAGAAAAAAGAAAAGAAAAAAGAAGTCATGTTGTTTCTGTTCTAGTCTTCAATTCTTCCTCTATGTCCGTATTAATCCCTTCTTTTATAAGTTTGGGTGGTTTGGATTCTCTGTATGTTCGCGATTAACATGTACTTTTATTCTTATACTTAAAATATCCTTTTTTTGTGCAAACAGCTATGAATGATAGTCCTGCTTTAAGGTATGTGCACTCAGACACAAATGTCACGTTTTCAAGCTGAAATTTCAGAGGTGGAGCCTCAAGTCGACTTGCTGGTGCAAACATAATACAGTAATTCCATTTGTGTTGCATAATATGATATTCATAAGTGTCTTCTGGTTGCCGCACATTTTGGCAAACAGCTTTGGGTTCTGTGGGGTTTTACAAATGCCAGAAAGTCCTGATTTCTGTAGTGGTCCTGATTTCTAAATGCATAAACAAACTTGTATCCAGATGCATCCACATAAAATGCTATTAACAAAGTTCTTGCTAATCTAAAAGGAGAACGGCAAATGTGTTATGGAGAGAATGACTGGTTTTTAATCTGTAGTGGAAATAAATCTCTCACTAAAATTTGAAGACACATTATTGCGATGCTGTGTGGGGAGCAATGAAAGCAGATGAGTTAGCAATCAAATTTCATGCTTCAGGGCTTGAACTGTTTTTTATATTGGTTATAATGACATATTCTGAAATAAATGAAGAAATTTTTCTTGCCTTAAAAAGTCTAAAGTTGTCTATGTAGATCATAGTCATATCTGGACTTCAAGCAGAAACATAGATGTTGAAAATGAGAATTTCACAAAGTTCTATCTATCTTAGGGTATATTGAGTGATATAATAATTTGTGTTGTAAAATATTTGGTTACAAATAGAATCTACAAATTTTTAAGTGGTATTTGTCCTCACTACTAAGAGATTCTTAATCTTTTCTGTAATGTAACCAAAAGAAACATATTTATTACACATCATTCAGACAAGCTCACTCACATGATAATTATCTTCTTCTGAGAAAATCAGTGAGAACTTCGAAAGGCAATTTATTGTCTTCTATTTGGTTTTACAACTTTGTTCACATATATGAGTTTGGTAACATGTTTTGCACTGCTATTATAAAACTTTTATTAGATGACTTTGGAGCTAATACAACTCTGGAATTTAAATACCACATATTCAATATTTAGTGTTTACATATAATTAATTTCAATTTCCAATGCTACCAATAATACCAGCATTGGATTCTTGAGGTGTATAGACAAGCAGTACCTTTATTTAACACTACAGCCTACCAACAACAACCAAAACAAAAACACAACACTGCCATGAATGAATTCATGTGAAATTTTGCTCAAGGAGGTCTGATAGACCCTGAAACTTTACAGGTTATTGCCAGTGTTCTCGGTGACTGTCCAGAACTTGATATGACCCTATCGTTAACCACATTACATGCTTAAGTCACAGAACTCAAAGAAATAAAACTTGTACTGACCTGGAAACTCCACCCCTATGGTCTATTTTACCTAGGGCTGGAAGGGGCTTTGAATGTTAGGATAACTTCAACTGATACTATAATCTACAAATCCTTTTTCCTTCAGTAATCATTCATCAATTGGCATTCACACACAGAGGAGTGCTTCAGCTCATGAAGTCTGTTTATTTCTCATAATCTTGCTAAAAACAAATTTGCTGGAGAAAAAAAAATGAATTGAATCAAATCTGAAATTTTAAAAATGCTTATTGTGTGAATATAAGATACGAGAAGAAATATAAAGCTTATAGCTGAATTTGTTTGTTTCTTTGTATATTTTAAGTGAAAATCAATTGTTTAGCATGAATTTACGAGTATTTTATAAATATCTATATATGTCAAGCACATTCTTAAATTCATGTGAGTAAAATCATTTGAAACCCTTGCTATTGTGGAGTTTATACTCTAACATAATACCAATTTAAATGGACCTCAAACCACTTACAATACTATTTTTTAATTAGTATGACATGACTTGAGTAAAACAGGATGAGAATGGATTGGGGAGGAGTGGGCAAATATATTGTAAGAGCCAGAAACAGTGGATGAAGACAAGAAATTTGTGTTTGTAGGATGCGACAGGGCAGCTGCATACATGAATTCATGACAGTTCAGATATAATACAGAAGAACTGTGTAAAACAAAACTAGATGAACTTCCTGAATGGAGACTCAATTAAGTTTGGGCACAAACTTCTACCTCTACCTGAGGGGTTATTGGTAAATGATGGCTGCTAGGAGATGTGTAGTCAGTTTTCTGTAAGTGGATGGTCAAACATTCAGAAGAATATGAGCAATAGCAACTACACTCAACAAGTTTTAGGCTTTTTTGTTTTTTGTTTTGTGGGTTTGGTTTTTTGTTTTTTGGGTTTTTTTTTTGACACATTATTAGGTCGGTGTGAAGGGTAATGGACTGGGGAGTAGTTCATAGAGAGGGTGAATATGACCAAACTAAATTGTATGAAATTCTCAAAAACAAAAACAAAAGAAACAACAAAAGAACAATACAAAAGGTTGAAAAAGACATTTCTCAGAAAACGTCAAAGCATTAGCTTCCACATGTGTGTTGGTGTATGTACCTGTGTGTGTATGAGAAGGATTTTATGCAATGTTGTATATTAAGTAGATACTAGTTTCATTTTATAACTCCAAGTGTAATGAGTGTTCAATTTAATTTGCTTAGGCATAGTATAAAACTCTTGACTGATTTCATGTATAATAATTCAGGAAGACATATTAACTTTCATGTCAGAGAACTATTGACGAATAATTAGTAAGATGTTTACTCAGAATCTTGTTACTGTTGATTGCCAGGATACTGAAAATTTCCCTCTAGATTGACATATGCTTTCTCAAAATAAAACCTGACTTGCAAGGAAATTCAGGTATAAGATAAGAGTCCCTATAGTCTTCCATTTAATTTTATTTTTTAAAATGTTGTGGGGGCTGTCTCAGTCTCTGTTCCCTGCCATTAGATTCTCTTCCCCTACTTGGACTGCTCAATTTGGCCTCAGTGGCAAAGGATATGCCTAGTCACGCCAGGACTAGATACCCCAGAGAAAGTGGTACCCAGGGGAACTTTTCTTTCCTGAGAATGGGATGGGCAATGATGGGAGGGATTGGTAAGGATGGAACTGGCAAGAGAGGGGGGGCTGTCATTGAGATGTAAAGTGAAATAGATAGATAGATAGATAGATAGATAGATAGATAGATAGATAGATAGATAGATAGATAGATAGATAGATAAATTGTGGATGTAGCTGAGTTGACAGAGTACCTTCCTGACATACAGAAACCCTGAATTTTGTCCTCAGCACTGCATAAATTGGGTGAGAGGGTGCACATCTGTAATCTCAGCACTGGAGGTGGGAGAGTAAATAGAACAGAATTTGAAAGTCATTCTTGGTTGTCTGGTATGATAGAACACAACCTGATCTGCATGAAACAGTGACCAAAAAAGAAAACCAAGTATCCAAATGAAGACAAATGTATTTTTAATTATATATAAGTCTATGGAAAGAATAATAAAACCTGATTCTGTAATTTTCTAATGTAACTTATATTTGATATTCAAAAGTCTCTATCTTGAAAATTATCTCTTTACCTTTATAAATAAATTTAAGGAAATAGAATTAAGTTTATATTTGCCCATAAAAAAACATTATAAACATTTAGTGTATACATTCTTAAATGATGCAAATGTAGTTACATTGAGCACATTTTCCAAAAAAAGGGAAAGACTTGGTCATGGTACACACAAAAGGCCGTGGAGACAGGCTGTAAGTCCTCTTCCTCTATTGTGTTAGCGAAGCTTTGGTCTTTATTGAAGCTTGTATGCATTTTAAAGCATGCTTACATGTGTCATTGTAAGACAATATTCGAGTAATTACAAATCATTGCTTTGAAAACATTGTCATACTTTTATAGTCCTGACACTGAGATACCAGGTTGTATCCAATGTGCTCTTTGACGACATCCACTCACATGGCTCCTGATAGGACTTGGGCATTTACTCCTGTGTGCCAGGAAGATGATGAAACCCTTCCTGGCAACTGTGTGGACAGGGCGCTCAGTTAATATCTTGCCTCTTTCTCAGAATTTCCTTGTCCATCATTTTTCAGCTTCCTAATGTGGGTTTATTAATAATATACAGAATTATCAATAAACTATGTGTAAACGAGTTTTCTAAAAAAAAATTACTTGCCTATTTCTCATTTAATGTGATCCCGTCCACATATGTATAGATATATTTAATAATCCTCAAAATACTATTTCTCTTCAATGGTATAATTTCAGGATAAATAAAAGAGGAAAAATAGGTTATAATATGATTTTCATGCTTTTTAAATTGAGTAAGCAATTATGTTGAAATGTTGGACATTGAATACTGGAGATGGGGAGATGTCTCATAAATGAGAATATCTGAGGGAAAAGCTTAAGACTCTAAGTTCAGATCCACAACAACATAGTTCACATGAGCCTGTAGCTTTGATCCTGAGGAAACTAAGCAGCAGAAAAAAATAAGTTCATAGAAGCCCTCTAGGAAGCCAGCCTGACATAGGACAGGAGGACTAGGGTCAGTGAGAGACCATCTCTCCAGAGAATAAGATAGAGAGTAATAAAATATCCCAGAATCCTCCTCTCCAGTCTGTGTGGAGACATGTATATATCACACAGCGCGCACACACACACACACACACACACACACACACACACACAGATACACATAGACACATACAAACACAGAAATACACAAAGACACATATAGATACAGACACAATATACATACACTCACACACACAAAGACATATACAATACATACATACATATACACAAACACATACATATAGACACACAAAACACATACACATTGACATAGAAACACAAAAACACATACATATAGACAAACATGAACACAAACGCAAATGTATATGCACAGACACACAGATAATATTAAAAAACATACACATAGACATACATACATACACATAGACACAACACACACCATGGGACATTGATATTATCATTTTATTTTGACATATGAAAGTTTGTTTTCTCATAACTAAGTAAATGAAAATCATTATGAACTAACAAAGCCTTCACCAGACTACAAGACATTGTCTCATTACTTTGATTGATCATAAAACTCTCATTAATAGATCCATACATCTTCATAATTCATATAACTAAGTAGCTAACAATTTTAACTGAGTTTAGAAAATATAAAATCTCTGTGCATATTGCGTTGTGATTCTTCAGATAACTATCCATTTGCAACTTGTCTAGGCTTCACCAGACAGTATATAATTGAAGTTAAGAAAAAAATTGAAACGGTTAATAATAATCTGGATTCATTGGAAGCTATCCTTACACTGCATCTTTAGTGAGATTTTTGCGTTCAAGTCATTTTCAGAGAAGAAAATGTTGTTTCTTTTCTCAGGAATCAGCAAGTACATAGCCATCCATAAATTCATCATTCTACCACAAAAAATAATGGTTCTCCAAATACATGTTACTAGTTTATTTACATCGTTTTTTTATTGGTTCAAAGAAAAAATAGAGCTTGTTTGCTGTCTTACTAAGTGTAGGGAGCTATTGCAGTACACCACCACTTATTGCTGTTCCATCTACAAACATTAGAAGGACAGTTTCCCATTGACTTTTCAGTAAAACTCTGTCCCTAGCCACTCTGGTTGACAATGTTCCCTGTGCTTCTAAAAGAGTCTAGGGTTCTCATTTTTTTTAGCTAAATAAAGTATTACTGCATTTATTCTAAATTATCAGCTTATTTTAGTAGCCTATAAAAATATTTACTTGCAATTTGATTAGCAAAATGAATAAACAATCAAAGTAATTTAGCATGGATATATTTCTAGTTAGGGAGAAATATATATCTGCAAAACCCAGGGACAGAAGTGCAATGTTCCTCATAGGCCAAAATACAGCTTATATCACAGAATGAAGGGGTGATGAAAATGCCAAATGTGTATGGGAGAGCACTGTGTCCAGGAAATACACCTGATAACAGATTCATCAGTCAGGAAAATAGAAAATGCAATAAAATAAACTTTGAAATTTTGCATTTATTAATCACTCAAAAAATCTACATTGAATCTATACAAACTCAGTTCCCACCATCCAGGAAGGATGGATTCTTACACGTAGGAGGTGGCTACAGCTACCTGTAGCTCCTACTCATGGGAATCTTCCACCCACTTCTGGAATCTGCAGGTACCAGGCATGCATGGAGCACACATACATGTAGGTAAAACATTCACACACAAAAAGGTAAATAATATTTTCTAAATCACTATATCTTATAGTGAGTTTACTACATCGTACAGCTATAATGTCCATCCAAACATTTACTATTTCCTTATTTTTTCATTGTAGACTTATTTTAATAGTATTTTATGTATTTTTCCAGGCATAGATCATGTTTATTCTCACAGGAATCCCACAGATAGACAAAACCAGAAGCTATAATGCAAATGCAAAAGTAGTGTAAATGAAAGAAAAATCCTTTCAAAACCTTATGAGACAAAGAAATTCTGGAGATGCTATTGAATTCATTATGTTAGCCATCTGATTTGGACATAGGCCTGTGCTTATGAATGGTTTGTAAGTCCAGTGCGACTCTGTTGGAGAAAACTGGGTTTTCCTTTACATATTGTTATCAACTGGACATGGCTTCTGGGTTATGGATGGGGTCTGGTGTCCCCTTTGCATTGGCACTCTATCTAGCTGAGAGCCACACGTGCTCTGTAAATGCTGTTCCAGTCTCTGCTTTCATATGGGTGCCAATCCTGCTGTCTTTAGAGGGCCTTGCTTCCTCGATGTGCTCTATCCTCCCTGGCTTTTACAATCTTTCTGTCCCATGGCTCAGGTTTCCCTGGTCCCTGTTGGGTGAAATTTGATGAAGACATCCCACTTAGGACTGACTGTCGCAAGGCTCTCTCACTCTCTGCCCATTGTCTAACTGTCAGCTCTGTGTTTGTTCCCACCAACTGCAGGAGGAAGAATCTCTGACAATGGCTGGGCAAGAGTCTGGTTTATGAGTATAGCAGAGTGTCATTAAGAGTCATTCTTTTAGAAGAATAGTAGCACTTGACTTTCCTCTAAGTACTTGGCCTATCTTGTCTCCAGTCTTGACCACCCAAACTGAGTCAAGTACTGGTTCTATCCCATGGATTGGGCCTTAAAACGAATCAGAGATTGGCTGGTTTCTGTCATAAGCATCATGCCACTGTTGTACCAACATATTTTGCACACAGGTCATCATTGAAGACTGAAGAATTTGTATCTGGGTTGTTGTTTACCTTTCTCCATATTACATTTTGCTGATCAATGTCAAGGGTGGATATTAATTATTAGTTATTGGAGTTTTCAGTTTGCTAACTATTTGGAGAAATAGTTTTAAGACTATTTCTGAAGTCTTTTTCTAAAACTGCTAATTTTTGAAGCAAAGTTATGTACTCGAATGAAATATATAATGGAAACCTCTTAAAATTAATAATGGAAAAGAAAAAACCCTCTGAACTGTTTTGTAATTATTTCTTTTTTTTTCAGATAGCAAGAATTTTTAACAAATAATATTTCTTTTCTGTTTCTGGATTGAATCCAAAATACCACATTGTGTTCTGCTTTCATGCATCTCTACTCTCCTGTGACAGGACACACTTCAGTCTTGCTTTGTGTCCCATTTTCCAATTGATGTGTTTACATCTAAAGTAATTATGAACATAGATCAAAATGTGCCAGCTGGCTTGCTGGTTTTTGTTCGGCAAATTTGTTTCAATTTTATTTTCCTGACTTCTGTTTTCATTGTGAATTTATGATTACATCTTGTCTTCCTTATTTAATTGTTTATACTCCTTGTATTCATGTTCATCCAAATTATGAAATATCTTTTAAAAATAATTTTAATTATTTTGGGGAGATTTAAAACACTCCTATTATATGTAATATTTCCCACCCCTACACCTCCCTCCTTTCTCTCCTCCCTTTCTTAATGACGTCTTCTTAATTATCATTTTTACAGAGGAATCTGCACACACAGACTGACTACATGGAATTCAATAACCTAGGAGAATGTTATCAATGAAGAGGACTGATTCTCTCAGCATTCATGAATTATCTGTAGTTTACCTATGGATGGGACCCTGTAATAGTTCCCTCATTCACATGAGCATATATCAACCAGTGTTGTCATCACAAAGATATATTGTATGTTTTTTGCTCCTCATGAAATTTCTTTTCATTTTAAAAAAAATTGTAATGTTTTACAATACAAGTAAAAGAATTACCAACTGAATTAAAAGGGTTGAACTCTTAAATGTACAATTTTAATCACTTTAAGAATAATAAGGGCATAGAGCATATGGACATGTGATTCATTCCCTTGCAAAAGGGCAGAGAGGGTCAACAAACTTACTACTGATGCAGAAGAGCCAGCAGATGGAAGATAAGCAAGAGAAAGAGAGATTTATGGTAGGTCTGATGACAGAAGCAGTACTCAAAATATACTAACAGCAAAAGGTTATTTGTAAAGAGTTTAAAATAAAACCTATGTATAGGTGCACTGAATATGCATCTGTAAGTAAAACATTTGTTATAAAACAATAATGGCTTTATTCCACAGCCATTATCATCACCACCTGGGAATCCAAGGCAAACATGATTCAGATTGCCCAGGGATCAGGTTTCAGCTTGATGTTTATCTGTCAATGCTTCTTCTTAATCTCCAGAGAATGCCGAAGGCTGCATGTGAGAACATGTTTGTTGTAGTGATCATATTTCATTAAAATTGGAGAATCAGATTCTGGAAATCCCACTTGTCAACAGCATGTTCCTTCAACCAGTAATTTTAAGCTGTGATGTTGTCTTATTTGTGAAAATACTAAGTAATTAGATGAAAGACAATGAATAACAAAAGCAGAAAACAGAAAATTTCCTTGCCGGTAAAGGTTGCTAATTCTAAAGCCATTAGCATGCTACCTCAAGAACAAGCTGTTTTTTTATGCCCAGAAACAACATTAGATAAACTTTCACCTTCCTTCACTCACATACATGTACATGCATGCCTGCACACACACACACACACACACACACACACACACACACACAATATTTAAAGGATAAGAAGTTGTCAAGCCTTTCTTGTCACTTAAAACATTTTAGATTTTTCTACATAACTTACATTGATATGCACACTAAGCAATAATTAGTTTTGTTTCTTAGTAGAAACTGTAATGAATTAAGGGCAGAAAAGTAAAAACACTTACATACTTTATTTTGAATATTTGAAATCAATATGCTGCTTCATTTTCAATTAGGATTTTATAAACCTAATTTTAGAAAATTTTAATATTAAAATGATTTTAAGCGGTGGGTTGAGGTATAGCAATAAGGAAAAAGACTGAATTATTATGTCCTTTCCTGAGCACTTGCTGTTGATTCCTTCATTAAACCTACAAGGGCTAATAAAATACCACCTTGTACTTGAAACTTTATTGAATTCTTGGCCATAAAAGAATAATGTCTTTTTCCATAGCTTTGAAGTACACCTTTCTAGTTCTGCATTCTCTATCTGTGAATCTTCAATGAAATGTCAAATCTTTAAGGATTATGAAACAACTGAATAAAAATTGCTTGTTCAATATCTAAATATTTTAAAGAGTTAGACAATGTATTTGAATTTTCTCTTGGAGACAAAGGACTAGATATTTGACATCTAAGATGCCAGCTGTTTCGGGTGCATTCCAGATACTTCGTAGATGTTGTTATGGTTCAGTAGAGTGCATGCCTTATCTGGCCAACACTATATATAGTAAAGAATAACTTCTTACTAAACAGAATATTATGGAACACAAAATATTTGAGAAATAATTACTCAAACACGTTTGATCAATTCTGCATAATGTACAATAGAACAACTTAGATGTTCATATAGTTTTTATAAATCTTACCATTTTTCTCCACATATGTGTAATGTGTGTTTAATTTCAAATAGTTTATTTTTAGAACCACCCACATGTCTGTTATATAGTATAAAATCCCAAATGTTATCAATCAACTACATGAGTTATTAAAAGAGATAATATGGAATTTAGGTCATTTATAACTAATGTAATTTAGTATCAAGTTACCCCAATGTATAATAAATGACTTAATAAACATCAAAATTATATATAAGAATATTTAGAAAAATTCATCGTGAAATACTAATCACAGTAGTAAGTGAAGAGAATACTTTAAATTATAGCATCAAAATTTCAATTGTGATGTTTCAGGAAGTTGGATTAAATATTCTGCATTTTTTTGAGGTTAAGATAATCATCTTCATGAAAGAGAGTGAGTGTTCTGATGGTGACCTTACAAAATACTTCCCTAAGGGTATTTTAATTACTTAGCCTTCCTTTTCTTAAATATCTTCTAAGAGTCTGAATAATTCGTACAGGAGACATAGAAAGATAAATAAATTCACCCTACTGTTAAGTGCACATGCTTTTTTTCTGGTAATTTTTCCTGCCAATGCATGGGCATGTCCCAAGATACTTACAATGAGAATAAGTGATGTCTTTGTCTAGAGACATAAGTGATCATATGGAAGACACCTGACAACTATGTTGAAGTAACAACGACACAGATCTCTATGAGATCCATTTGTTTCATGGTTCCAGTTTAGTACAAGTGGTAGAGGTGTAGTGAACTCTATTTTAAAGTTTTATGTTCTAACTTGACTTTTCCTCATCTGTGACCATTTGGATAGCAAAGGAATTGTTCGTTAGTTTGATGTTCATATAGCAAAATATTGCGAAGAGTCCTAGTTCACTTCAGCTGCTAAATTGGCCTATCCTAGACGCATCTAAAAGACTCTCAATGAGAGGTTACCAGACCCATGTGTCTGTGGCCATGCTCATGAGAGACTGTGTCAGGTGATGAGGAATGTGGGAGGGTCCATCTCATTGTGAGTGGCACTATTTCCTCGCAGGGAGGACAAGTCTATAGATGCAAACTAGCTGACCATAAGTTAATGATCAAACCAGTAAGCAGCATTCTTACATCATCTCCACATAAGTTATTGTTCTGAATTCTTGCTTGGTGGTCACTTGATGAGAGCTTTTGGCCTGAAAGTATGAATCAAATAAATTAATCCCTTCCTCAAGTTGATTTTAGTTAGAATAGCTTTTCAACCCAATAGGAAAGCAAACTAGAATACAAGACCATGCCTGTCCTTTGACAATTTCAGTTTTAAAATTTTTAACATAAAATTTATTATACTCTTGAAGCCAGAGGGTCATCATAAAAATTAAGACAAAACAAAACTGACCAATTCTTTAAAAGAAAACGGGTAAACTATTTTGCACTAACTAACTGGGTTTACCATTTGTATTATCTAACTGAACATCTAAATGGTCTGCTCATATTTCTATAAAAAAAGGAGGAAAGACAGAATGGTTAAAAGTGGAACAAATTGAGTTATTAAAGGATGACAAGGCCAGAGAGCAACTGTGATATTTATGCAACACTATTAAAAATGTTAACCTATGCATCCAATTCATACTTTCATGTATCAAAACATAAAACATACATGTTATTCAGTATGCTCTTCAGGATGTTTNTCTATGTGAATATGTATAAAATTTAGAAAGAACACTTATAAAGAATGCTCACAACAGCCCTGCCATTAGTCTCAGCAAGTTGAAATTAGTTCAAAAACTGAATAAATAGTGTGCAGCAAGAATCACTCAATATAATGCAATTCAGGTTCTGTAAGGAGCAAGCTACAGTTATAAGCAATAATGGAATTCATATGACCTGTGCATAAAAAATGGAACATGAAGGAAATAAGGACAAAGTCTCCATATTATAAGATACTACAAAAAAAGAGAGAAGATGACAGGAGACCATCAAAACATCCTTGAACCCACGTAAAAAGTCAATAACTCTTGTGTATCCTACATCCAAAATGATAGCCTATGCTGTTTCTAGCTCTGCATCACAGACTGGTTTAAAATGTGCTCAGAGCTTTAAAAGCATTGAAGACAGTATTCACTTCCCAATGATCAACATGTTTCTTTTCTAAAATTGAATTTGACATTACATTGGAGAAGTAGAGACGATACATTTTTACAAAGAAATAATAGTTTTTAATAAAACATTTGCTCCTTAGTTCACCTTGCCTATGTAACTGTTTTTACTCATTGGTTGTCAGTCACTCTGTCCACAACTCTGATTAGGTAGCAATGATATTTCAGGATAAGATTGTACCTGATCAGTGAGATATGTGATCAAGCATCAGCCCAGTGCCTTTGTAAATTATAATTTGTTAACTGTTTTCTGCCTCTACTCTCTTCAATAGCAGAGCATCTGTTTGTCTCATATCTAACTCATATCTATCAACAAATGGAGCTGTTAGAATAATCAGTTGGAAAAGGAAACTACAGTTTTCTGATTCTACCTTAAAAACCACACTTCAGGATGCTTCCCTCAGATCTTTCCATCACTTGCTTCTTACTCAAATCTCCATCAGCCTTCTTTCAATTTTTTTTTCTTTTTTTACAATATTGAGCCATGCAGAGAACATAATTTACAGCACAGAGAATTCAGTCCATATAACATGTTTGCATATAGATTTACTGTGACTGTCTGTGATTCTGGAGACAAGCCTATGAACACAGAACAGCACACAGATTCTGGCATCATCTCATATGTAGTACAGATAGAAGTCAACGTGCACAGACATGAGGTACTACTGACAAATAGGCAGAAGAAATTCGGGGGTAGCACAGATACTAGCAACTGGGCAATGCTGGTGAACTAAGCTGGATCCTATCTTAGAATCATATCTGAAAATCCAGAAATTATCTGGCGAATCTCAGTCTGTCAGAGACACATCTTTGTACTCACCTCATCTTCTCACTGACCATTACAGTGTATGCCTTTTTTTTTTTTTTTTTTTTTTTTTTTTTTAAATTATGTCACCAACTGCCCTTCCTCTGTCTTTGAGTTTGGAACTACCTGTGACACAATCTCTAATTTAAAGAAACAACACTGTATTCAGCTAGGTACTCTCAAATGATAGAGAATCTAGAATCAGGAAATATTTCTACTTAGAGTATGTCTAACTTAAAAGCTATTTGCCCCTATTTCCTTAAAGACAAAAACAAAGAACAGAAACCAGTCTTGCACACATTTTATGCTATGATCAGCGGCTGGGGGCTGGGTAAAGGATAAATTTTCCCTGTGATTGTTCCAATTTTCTTCTGTTCCTCATGTAAGTGACCATAGCAGTCAGATGCTTTGGGAGGGGGGGGGGCATCACTCCATGGTGGCCTGCTGCATTTTTAATGCTAGAGCTAGATTCCTGTGCTGAGGTCTTTCTGTCCTTCCCAGAGCCACCAAGACAAGAGCAGGAGGTTTCAACTTTCACCTTCAGCAACTCTTCCTCCATGGTTCAGACTGCAGGAAAGGGAAATCTGTGTGGGGGTGTGGAGCTTTTCCTCAGATTAACATGTTTCTGGCTGCTGACAAAAATTACAAAAATAAAAAATTAAATAAATAAATAAATGAAACATTATCAAAGATAAAATAGGTTTATTGCACGGATCACCAAAAAAGGGAATGGATTTTTGAACACCAGCAAGCCCACCCCTTTGGGCTTCAGAAGTCACCTCTTCCTTACATAAAACATTCATTACCTTACCTCTGAAAATGATTTCTGACGATAACCCGGATATGAAAATTAGGAACCAGCCAGAAAGCATTTCCTCTCTGTGTTCTGCCAGTTGCCCCCCTCTGCGTCTTTTCATTCATCCTGGCAGTGGTTTGTCTCTTTGCCTTTAAAAGTTAAGTCCACCTTCATCGCACAATGTAGAAAGAAGTGAAATTAAACTGCAGTGTGTTCCAGAGGAGAAAATCTACTTTATTCATCTCTCAGCCCTACTTTAACTTACACTGACCTAATTACAGCCCACACCAGGAGAGGCTGAGTTAGCAGAAGGAGCGCTTCTGCCACCTAGTGGTCAGTGCTCTGAACTGTGAGCTGAGAACTGACTTTTTTTTTTTTTTTTTTTTTTTTTTAATCTTTATTTTTGAAAGGTCTGGCACAGAAGTGCAAATTGCAAATGACCTTCTCTGGTATCTGCATGAATGCTAAAGATCAGCCTGCCCTCCCACCACCGCCCCCTACTCTGCTTCTTCGGAATGTCTAAGGCGTAATGTTTTTCTAAACAACTTCATCTAGAGGAAGTTGAATTAATGCCTCCTCCGATGAACTATAGCTTGAGAAGCTTTTTATTAAGACTGTATTATATGACATTTCATGAAGATGAAATTGAAAATCATAATGCAAATATTAATACTACTTACAGCAACATTTGATATACTATGTGTTGAACTGAATACTTAAAGGTCTTACAATCCTCCTCACTAAATCAATTACCCTCCCTCCCAGCAACCACACAATTTTGCTAGCTGAATGATTTCTCTGAAGCTCCAGGCTTGTTGGTTTGCTTCTGGGAGTGGTAGTAGACGGTTAAGAATGCTTCGTTCTCTCGTTCTCTCTCTCTCTCTCTCTCTCTCTCTCTCTCTCTCTCTCTCTCTCTCTCTCTCTCTTCATTAACGAGTTATTGATTGGTAACTTGAAAGAAAAACTTGGATGAAAAATGTAGCCATCCTGAATCACCAATGCTAATTAAGACCAGAGGAGGAAAGAAAAAAAAAAAAAAAAAAAAGGCACTCATGCGCCCAGGCACCAGGGTAGGCAGGCTCCTCGTCCTCCATCCATTAAGGCAGACATGTGCTGCTCAGCTTGGTCTTCATTCCCATGCATAAAACAAAGGAAATGTCGGGGTGCAGAGGGCAGTTAATACAGGGATCAGGATGTGGACAATAAGAATCACAAACAACCATTTCAATAAAGTCTTCAGTGTGATGTGTTCATTTGCAGTGTTTGAATGTATTATGAAAATTTTAATGTCACATCTATGGATTAGTATTTTATTACATCTAAAAATGGGGGAAATGTTTCATTATGATTCAATTATTCATAAGAACCTCTTGAATCCCTACCGTTTAATAAGAACCTATTTAGACCCTGCTTATACTATAAAGTAAGTGTGAGTAAATGTTTGATATAAATGTTTTGCGAAAACTCACATTATGGGGCTAGAGAGATGGTCTCAAAGTTAAGAGCACTTGCTGCTCTTCCAGAGGACTAGAATTCTTTTCCCAGAAGTTATATTAGGCTGCCATTGACTGCCTCTGTAATTTCAGCTCCAGGAGGCTTCTGGTCTCCACAGGCACCTACATACAAAATCATGTACATATACACACATATATGACTAAAAGTAAAACCTTTACAAATAAAATAACTTGATATGTTATAAACAACGTGGTTATTTATTCCTTAGAGTGTAAAGTTCGAGCCCCTCCATTAGGCACCTGGCTTGCATGACTGCAAAGAAGAAAGCCAACATATCTTGACTCAATGTGAACTTTCTCAGATCTCACCAACATGTAACGTGGAGTAAGAAAGGATGATTGTGTACTTTCAGTCTGGAAAACACAACCCATCTTCCTGTCTTCTATATCTTCATGCAGATATCATCTCTATATTTTTTGCCCAGGAGATTTCACTAGCTTCCTAGTAGGTCAACCTACTTCCACTGTGCATCCATTTTAGACGGATTCATCTCTTCCACTGTTGTCTGTGGCATGAAGTCAAACTCAAAACGTTCCAAGTTTGTGCAGCAGATCTCATGTCTCTTTACAGACATCATTACCACGCCCACACTGGTTTGGATTCTTAGATCTCATTCAGTCCTTTGGCTTCCCAGGCTTCTCATCTCCAAAGCAAATTTTGTTCAAACTCACATAGTGGATTTGCTCTTTAAAAATGTTGTAATCTGTCAGCTATTGGATGGAGCACAGGGACCCCAGTGGAGAAGCTAGAGAAAGTACCCAAGGAGCTGAAGGGGGATGCAACCCTGTAGGTGGAACAACAATATGAACTAACCAGTACCCCCTGAGCTCAAGTCTCTAGCTGCATATGTAGCAGAAGATGGCCTAGTCAGCCATCATTGGGAAGAGAGGCCCCTTGGTCTTGNAAACTTTATATGACCAAGCACAGGGGAAGGCCAGGGCCAAGAAGTGGGAGTGGGTGGGTAGGGGAGCAGGGACAGGGGGAGGGTATGGGGAACTTTCGGGATAGCATTTGAAATGTAAATAAAAAAAATAATAAAATAATGTTGTAATCTAGGCACACAATTTTATGGCAAAACAGAAGAGATTAAACTTTGCTGAAGGTATCAGAAATTCTGTAAAGTTCCAGCACAACTCTCTGGAGTCTAGCTGCCATGGTAACATGTTACCTCTAGAATAATTTTGGCCATTTACTGTTTTACGCTTCGAGAATAAAGTGTCATAAATGAAGTCCTGGGATGTTGTAGCTGGTTCTTCCAGAACAGTCTTTATGAGAGCAGTGAAGTATGGTCCTGTTTGACGTAGAGGGAATTAATCTATTTTACTTTCCCATTGCTTCTCTGTGGTTCAAATAGGAAGAAGGAAAGTCGCGTTGTTTCTAGTAAGGAAATAAAAAAAAAAAATCAGTCATTTCCTATGACCTTAGAGCATCCCTCTATTTCTGTGAAGAAGGGATCTACATATGGGTGTAATAGGCCCACGAGAAGAGGTGAATAATACTGAGAACACCATCCCTAGATTTCCAACACTAAGAGGTTATTGTAGTCATCAGTATTTTTCAAGAAACTAATATGAGCTATGAAGCTATTTCAAATCAGTATTTAGAAGAAAGTAGATAATCTATATTTAATATAAGGAAATCTCCTATTTATGAACAAGAATGTAACATTTTGATTCATGCAATAATTAGACAGTAAACTCAGAGTCATAAATATATTCTACACCTCAAACATTGATATTTCTCTTTTTAAAAAATTATTATACAAACTAGCATCCGTATCTATGGTATTTTCACACACACTTTGCTTTTCTGGAGCTCCCTCCTCACTTCCCTTCTCCTTCCTTCTAACACTTCCTCCTTCTCTTCCACTTCCTCTATTTAGTAGTACCATTTCTTTATGGTAAATACATTCAAAATCCTTTTTAATTGTTACATACTATCATTCACTATTGCTACTTGTATTGCCCTACTGGATCACAAAACTCCTAAGCAAATTCCTTCTGCCCTGCTCATATGTGAACTCTAAAATATTGACCTCTGAAAATTGAACAATAGAAGAACAATTCTGAAAGACTAGGGATCTGGGACATTGGCAGGGACACTGGTCAGATAGGATGACTGTTATGTAAAGTTGTAATCAGTTGGCCTGGTGCTGCTTGTCTTCTAAAGTTAATATTGGTTCCTCAAGACTGGTTGTCCCAGAGATGAGAGAGTCTGCAAGTAGATGCTGTGTGACTTTGCCCCTAAGTTAATTTTCATTGGTAAATAAGGATACTGGCAGCAAATATCTGGGCAGTAAAGACATAGTTGAGGTTTAGGATTTATGGGCTTGGGAGTCAGAGGAGAATCAGAAGGAGAGGTAGAAAGTAAAGGAGAAGAAGGGAAAAAAGAAGGAAGAGGGAGAGGGGAAGGAGGAGGAGGAAGAGGAGAAAGGAAAGAAGGAGGTGGTGGTGGGGATAATGATGCCATGGAATAGGAATAGAGCAAACATAGCTCCGAGAGCTAGGCAATTGTAGTTAACAGCAGCCCAGATGAAACACAGTAATAACTGGGAAATATTGATATGAAAGTGGATTCTAAATACATAGAGGGTAGATATCTGCCCAGCTCTAGTAATAATTAAGGCTATTGTAAGTATAAAAGTTGTGTGTGCTTTTTATCCAGGAACTAGATGGCAAAAGGTGGGGTAGAAACTTTGGCTCCATCCAGATAAATTCCATACTACAACATGCAGTCCACAGAAAGGCAATGAGATAAGAAAGTAAGCACGACTGCCCCAGAGCAGTCTCAAGGTCAGAACAGGTAGGAGGGCCATCTTTGCTCCGGTGCACTGTCAGGGAGAGGGTGGCCTGGAGAAGCGACACAGCTTCTGGAAAGATCCCATTTCTGGTTCCAGTCATCCGGCACCTTTCCTGCCTGAGGAGGGGGCCCCGCCCGGGAGGAGTCTCAAGGCCTGAGCTGGCAGGAGAGCCATCTTTGCTCTGGTTCGCTTAGGCTCCAGTCTGCACTAGCGAGAGTGTGGACC
>NC_034610.1:39196718-39214170 GCF_900095145.1 Mus pahari | reverse complement strand
CAGGCCTCCATAGATACAAAAATATTGAAATTATCCCATGCATTCTGTCAGATCATCACGGACAAAGGCTGATCTTCAATAACAGCATAAACAATAGAAAGCCAACACTCACATGGAAACTGAACAACACTCTTCTCAGTGATAACTTGGTCAAGGATGAAATAAAGAAAGAAATTAAATTAAAGACTTTTTAGAGTTTAATGAAAATGAAGCCACAACATACCCAAACTTATGAAACACAATGCAGGCAGTCCTAAGAGGAAAATTCATAGCCCTGAGTGCCTCCAAAAAGAAACTAGAGAGAGCACATACTAGTAACCTGACAGAACAACTAGAAGCCCTAGAATGAAAGGAAGCAAAGGAAATGTAAAAAAGAATATAATAATAATAATAATAATAATAATAATAATAATAATAAAAATAAAGAGTAAGCACATGGATGTCTATGGAAAGAGAGAAACACAGAGAATATCCTTGCTCCAAAGCCTCTTTCGTTGGATGTAGCATAGGCTTGTAAAGTCTAGTAGCAGTTAAAGCATAATGAGGAAGAGACTCAGTGGGAAAAGGAGTGTAAAGCCTATGGAGAGTCCTAATAAGGTTTCCAAATCAGATCATCTGTCAAATTCAGAAGGTAGAATGCCTAAAAAAGCACACAATAATTTTTTAACTACATGAAACTTTTAATTTCTTTGAAGTTCAAAGACAAAATAAAATTTCATATCAAATGTAATGTTTTAAATTTATGCAATTAATATACGTGATTCTAACCCAACACAATCATGATAGGGTCTATCAATATTTTTGTTGCAGAATGAAACCAGGAGACAACAGTATGTAAGTGTCATGAAAGTCACAATGTGCCTTGTTTCACATATTCACTAGAATGTGACTGGAAGCCAGTGGAAGTAGAAAATGTGAAGAGTTTGACAGATTGATCAGAAACTTCTTTTTCTGAAAATTGGGAGGAGTGGAGAGTGTATTAGAAAAGGAAACTGAACAAGAGAAACAAACACAAATAGTTTTAGGTGGAAAAAGTATGATCTCTAAGTCCTGGAAATCAAACAAATAATGTCAGGCAGATGAGGTCAAACACAACATCCCGTGACTTGGCTTTCCGTTACTAAGTAATTTAGGCTTTTATCTGTGTATGTCTTTTAATTATAGTCTTTATTTTGTGTGTATGGCAATGTGGTGGCACGTATCTTTGTGCATCACATAAATCAGGTGAATAAGGGTGGCCAGAAGCATGCATCAGGTCCCCTAGAAGTAGAGTTAAAGATGGTTGCGATCTGTCAAGTGGGTTCTGGGAATAGACCTCAGGCCAGTTGGAAGAGCAGCCAATCTCTCTATCCAAGGTGTGAGCTTAGAAACCGAGGAAACCATTATTAACATTTCAAAGTTTATCTAGGTTTTTATTTCTTTTATTTTAAATTCTACTAAATGTCTGGATTGTCATTGACAACCTCTAGCTAATAATTTTGGGTGAAAAGAAACTTAGATTTGATGAGCGAAGCATTGACAAATGTTGCAGTAAAACTCTCCAACCCAAATATGCCCCCCGCAATGAAAACACAACACAGTTAACATGATTACATGCTGTGCACCTAAAGTGGGCAGATCTACCACTACACTACCATCTTCCACATCTATGAGACCCCTTATAACTTGCGGTTTCTCCAGGCCATGTGCTTCTGCTCTGCTTTTCTCCTTCCTCCTCCTCCTCTGCATCCTCCCTCTCTTCCATTTTCTCCTTCTTCTCTCCCTCTAACTTCTGCTCCACCTTCCCTTCACCTGTCTGCCCAATCATCGGTTCTCCTTTGTTTGACAAATTCAGGTGGTAAGCAGGTTTACAGGAAATGACCTGAGTTCACAACCCCTCACAGAAGAACAGAATTAACATCAAATAAAATTAGCCCCAGGGCTATCTGCAACAGACAGAATTACAGCAGAAAATTTCATATAGTTTTACAATAAAAACCAACTTACTAAACAAAGTTTAAATTATTAAATTCTAAACATAGAAATGAAGAATAACCGAGAACATAGAACCAACTATGAAATTTATAAACACACTAAATACAATTGCCATTAATGTTTCCAATTTTAGTCAAACTTTAATGTTGTTTGCATTATTTTAAATTTTATTTGTGTTTGCTTTCCTTCAAGGAAAAGCTTAAACTTTCCTTTTATTCCTTCCTATTAGACTCATGTTATTGTTGAGATAAGAATAATCACAATATTTTATACAGTGGTCATGGACAGGTAAATTACTACAAAGAATAAATAGTACCTGATATATAAGCCTTGGATTTTACTTTTTATTTTTTTCTAATCATCCCCCTTTTTTTTTTTAACATTAGAAAGGAGCTTTATTATATTCTTCTGGGCACAAAAAAGTGATGAAAGCGGAACTGACGGACTCCCTACACCTGCTGTACGCATTGACCTTTTAATATTTCTTCAACAGCTATGTCACAAGCATCACGTACACAGAGATACAACGGGACACCGGATAGTGCAGCAAGCTGTGTGCAGCCCCCCACACCCCTCCTGGCTGTCCCAGAACCACACTGTGAAATGTACATTATTACTGTCAATAAATAGAGAAGCAACCCTAACAAAAAATACAGTGGAGGAAGGAAGCCGGGGCCAGGAAAAACAAGCGACAATTCTTAAAAAAAAAAAAAAAAATTAGGAAAAGAGAGATCTAGGAAGAGGAACCGAAAGAGGACCGGGGGAACTGGGGGAAGGTTCTGGAAGGTCCTGCACTTAGCTGCGTGGAATGTGGAGTCAAAGCGCTCTGCCACCGGGGTCAAAGCGAAAGCGTCTGTAACAGTGAAAGTTATTACCAAATCAGCTACAGAGTTTATTTTGTAGTATGAATACATGATTTCCCACCCTCTTTTTTAAACAAAATATAGTAGCACTGGCACAAAGTATGCTTTATAGTAATTTCTGCCAACTAAAAACATTCACTTTTAGAGGAAGACTCCTTATGATATAGGACTCATATAAAATATGCTAGATTCACAAATAAACAATGCTTAAGCCTCAGGAAGTTCCTAAAATGTACAGGATTATCACATCCCCTCCTAATGTCTTATGGTTTGCCTAAAAAGAAAAACTCCAGCAGAAAAAAACATCTACAGGGACATCCAGAGATATAAATACAGTGATGAAACTCCCTTTTTAGTGATCTGTGCTCCCATTATCTATACATTAGTAAATAAACTATTTTGGATTCTGCTGATGTTATATCTTAGGTAAATAGATAAATATTCCTGTCTCCACAGGAAAAATAGCAATATAATGTCTTTATTTACATTTCTATCTTTGTGTATGCATATGTGTATGTGTGTGTATTTTTCTGTGTGTGAAACATGAAGACTTATTCTAATGAGTATTTCACTTCAACTGTTTTTTATTCATATGGCTTGTATTTTATAGTAGTATAATTTTTATAAGGACAGGAAGATAGTATCAAGCAAAGTAGAATAAGTAACTTGGAAGTGTTTTGAGTATTTATTATAAATTGCAGTGGATAGTTCTATTATAACTTGAAACAATTATAAGATTGTCACCCTTGATATGTTAGAAAGTGTTTGTACAACTCTGTGTGGGGAGTAACCGTTTACCTTGCCTATTCGGCAAAGGTTAGGAAGTCAGTGAGGTGAGAAGAAAATGAGAGACAGTACTAGACACAGGATAAAAGCTGCTGGCACATACTACAGAAAGCTTGTTAAATTTGTATAAACATTAGATTTTGTGCTTAATGAAGTTGAGTATTCAGGAAAAAATTAAAAAATAGGGAATATTACTCTGATAAGTCAAGATCATGAAAAGTATTGTGTTGAGAGTTGGTATTTTCTGGGCAAAAGTTTGGCAGTTCCTGAGGAAAAGAAAGATTTGATAATGGTTTAGACTGAAGTAATAATATGAAAAGCAGACCCACTGTGACTATATCTGATGATTGATCAATATTTCCTGAAGCAATATAAGTACAGAGTAAAAATCTCTAAGTAAAATTACCATAAAGATGAAGAATGTTTATCCTTAAAACTGGAAGAAATAGTTAAAACATGGCATACACCTGAAACCCTACTACTCAGAGGAGCCGAGGCCATACATAGAATTGTGAGTGTGAAGCTAAGCTGTACTGTGTGTTAAAACGTCTAATACTGGGGTTGCCATGAGCTGGGAAGAGAAAGGCTGAAGCACCTCAAGCTTGTGGAAAGAGGGTCAAGAGCTCTGTCACAGACATATAAGCCTAACATGAGTTTTGAAAGACAGTATAAATGAAAGGTAGTCAGTTGTATGTCTGAGCATAGAATAGTTTGTAGTCTTTTTCAGAAGACACAGCATCATTGCTGAGGGCAGTCATCAAAAAAAATCTTATTTAGAAAAAAATACAAAGACATCAACTGTGAGATAAACCATTACGAGGATCCCATCAAGGCAGAAAACATGCAAACAAGAACAAAAACGTGGACATAAAGAAAGTCAGTATTGAGAGAGCATTGCTCTGGATTAATACCAAAGCCATCTCATTGAGCAGGAAGCATCAGGAGTTCTTACCAGCTTGATAAGGTGAGTATAAACACTAGCTGTTGGATTTATTAATGTGGAGCTCATTCACAAGAGAATGTAGAAAACTGTCACTGAATTCGGTTCAAGGTATAACTGGATGAGAGGAAATTAAGGAAGTGTGTGTGTGTGTGTGTGTGTGTGTGTGTGTGTGTGTGTGTGTACACATGCGCATGCACACATGTGCATAATACAAATACAGCAGAACTGTGTATCCTTTCCACTTATGTTTATATATAATTGTATACTTTTAGCAAATTAATAGTGAACCATTAATCTCAATACGAAGATTAAAAATTGAGTGCTTTGTAAATTGGTTTTTTTATTATATATTTTCTTTATTTACATTTCAAATGTTATCCCCTTTCCTAGTTTCCCTTGCAAAAATCCCCTATCCGCTCCTCCTGCTCCCCAACCTACCTACTCCCATTCCCAGTCCTGGAATTCCTCTATACTGGGACATAGAACCTTCACAGGACCTAGGGCCTCTCCTCCCATTGATGGCTGACTACATCCTCATCTACATATATAGCTAGAGCCACATGTCTCACCATGTGTTTTCTTTGATTGGTGGTTTAGTTCCAAGAGCTCTGGGGTTACTGGTTAGTCCACATTGATGTTCCTCCTGCGGGGCTTCAGACCCATTCAGCTCCTTGGGTACTTTCTCTAGCTCCTTCAATGGGGACCTCATGCTCCGTCCTATGGATATTGTGAGCATCACCTTCTGTATTTGCCAGGTACTGACAAAGGCCCTCAGGAGACAGCTATATCAGGCACCTGTCATCAGGCTCTTGTTGGTATCTGCCATATGGGTTTAGTGCAGACATCTATCAGACCTTCAAAGAGAACCTAATTCCAATACTCCTCAAACTATTCCACAAAATAGAAACAGAAGGCACTCTACTAAATTCATTCTATAAAGTCACAATTACTCTGATACCTAACCCACACATAGACTCAACAAAGAGAGAGAACTTCAGAACAATTTCCCTTATTAATATTGATACAAAAATACTCAATAAAATTATCACAAACCGAATCCAAGAACACATCAAAATGATCATCCATCATTGAAGGTGGGGTCCATCCCAAGGATGCAAGGATAGTTCAATATACAGAAATCCATCAATGTAATTCACTATATAAACAAACTCAAGGACAAAAAACACATGATTATCTCATTAGATGTTGAGAAAGCATTTGACAAAATCCAACACCCATTCATGATAAAAGTCTTGGAAAGATCAGGAATTCAAGGCCCATACATATATAATAAAAGCAATCTACAGAAAACCAGTAGCCAACATCAAACTAAATGGAGAGAAGCTGGAAGCAATCCCACTAAAATCAGGGACTAGACACGGCTTCCCACTCTCTCCCTACCTATTCAATATAGTACTTGAAGTCCTACCCAGAGCAATTAGACAAAAAAAGAAGATCAAGGGGATACAAATTAGAAAGGAAGAAGTCAAGTATCACTATTTGCAGATGATATGATAGTATATATAAGTGACCTTCAAAATTACACCAGAGAATTCCTAAACCTGATAAACAACTTCAGTGAAGTAGCTGGATATAAAATTAACTCAAACAAATCAGTGGCCTTTCCTACACAAAGGATAAACTGGCTGAGAAAGAAATTAGGAAAACAACACCCTTCAAAATAGTCACAAATAATATGAAATACCATAGAATGATTCTAACCAAGGAAGTGAAAGATCTATATAATAAGAACTTCAAGTCTTTGAATAAAGAAATCAAAGATGATCTCAGAAGATGGAAGGATCTCCCATGCTCAGGGATTGGCAGGATTTAAATAGTAAAAATGGCGGAAATCCCCATCAGAATTCCAACTAAATTCTTCACAGATCTAAAGAGGGTAAATTGCAAATTCATCTGGAATAACAAAAAACCTATGATAACAAAAACTATTCTCAACAATAAAAGAACCTCTGGTAGAATCACCATCCCAGACCTCAAGCTGTACAACAGAGCAATTATGATAAAAAACAAAAATGCATGGTACTGGCTGTGACAGTAGATCAATGGAACAGAATTGAAGACCCAAAATGAACCCACACAGCTATGGTCACTTGATCTTTGACAAAGGAGCAAAAACCATCCAGTGGAAAGAGAAAAGCATCTTCAACAAATGGTGCTGGGTCAACTGGTGGTTAGCATGTAGAAGAATGCAAACTGATCCTTGTACAAAGCTTAACTCTAAGGTTATCAAAGAACTCCACATAAAACCAGATACACTGAAACGTATAGAGGAGAAAGTGGGGAAAAGCCTTGAAGATATGGGCACAGGGGGAAAATACCTGAACAAAACACCAGTGGCTTGTGCTGTAAAATCGAGAATCGATAAATGGGGCCTCATAAAATTGCAAAGCTTCTGTAAGGCAAAGGACATTGTCAATAAACCAAAAGGCAACCAACAGATTTGGAAAAGATCTTTACCAATCCTAAATCCGATAGGGGGCTAATATCCAATATATGTAAACAACTCAAGAAGTCGGACTCCATAAAACTAAACAACCCTATTAAAAATTGGGATACAGAGCTAAACAAAAAATTCTCAACTGAGGAATACCGAATGGCTTATAAGCCCCTGAAAAAATGTTCAACATCCTTAATCATCAGGGAAATGGAAATCAAAACAACCCTGAGATTCCACTTCACACCAGTCAGAATAGCTAAGATCAAAAACTCAGTTGACAGCAGATACTGGCGAGGATATGGAGAAAGAGGAACACTCCTCTATTGATGCTGGGACTGCAAGCTGGTACAACCACTCTGGAAATCAGTTTGGTGGTTCCTCAGAAAATTGGACATACTTCTACAGGAAGATCCAGCAATACCACTCCTGGGTATATACCCAGAAGATGTTCCAACTGGTAATAAGGACACAAGTTCCACTATGTTCATAGCAGCCTTATCTACAATAGCCAGAAGCTGGAAAGAACTCAGATGTCCCTCAACAGAAGAATGGATACAGAAAATGTAGAACATTTACACAATGGAGTACTATGCAGCTATTAAAAACAATGACTTTATGAATTCTTAGACAAATGGATTGATCTGGAGGATATCATCTTGAGTTAGGTAACCCAATTACAAAAGAATACACATGATACGTACTCACTGATAAGTGGATATTAGCTCAGAAGCTCAGAATCCTTCTTAGAAGGGGGAACAAAAATAACCATGAGAGGAGTTACAGAGACAAAGTTCAGAGTAGAGACCAAAGGAATGACCATTCAGAGACTGCCCCACTTGTAAACTGATTTTTAAGGGCAAATCTATTCAGAGAATTGTTTAGAGAAGGAGTATGCAGCTAAAAAGAACAAAACAATTTAACAGACTCTGAAATATCCAAATATCTACCTAAGTACATTTGTATTACTAATTTTATTAAAGAAAAGAGGGCTAAACACAAATATTTGTTACATCTGCGTGAATAATTATAACCAATGCCCAAATGGCCTTTCAGTAAATCCTAAGAATAGTCAATGTGAAGGCCAAGTGTGTGGTCAGCTGAACCTAGTGATGCTCTTGTATCAGAATACAGAATATGGCCTATACATTATCCGAAGTCTCATTCTTTGCTTTATAAAATTCCACCTGCTAAAACAGGTAAGTCACAGATTTCCAAAACTTATGTAGGAATCAAAATAGGATGGGAAATGTACACACAGTGTCTTGTGATATTCTGGGCAAGTACTGGTGTTCTATTTTCTAAATAAAGCAATTAAGTTACAAAAATGAATTAAGGTGAGTGATTTAAGAAGCTATCAGGTGAAAAATTGACAGAGATTGATTAAATCTCATAAGAAATATAAACATTAGTAGATTGAGTACCTGTGATATCCCAAGTGTGCCAGTTGACCATGAGCAATTTTTTATTTTCAATATCTTTACTAAGTAGAATAGACTTTGAGTCCTAGTTAAGGACAAAATAGTTTTCTTCTTGGAAAGAAAAAATGCAATTTGAAAATAAATTCACATAGTGTTAAATAACTAATAGAAATAAAAATTATATATTAATCTCTACTTGGCTCAAAAGCAAGGGGCAAGAGAGGAAAAGCAGAGTCAGTGCAGTCATGGGAAAGGATATTGATGAAGAACAGACTTCAGACAGCTGGGGGCGGGGTCTCCTAGGTGTGCTGAGATGAGAAAGCCCAGTCTATGTTATGTAAACAGTTTTTCAGAAACAGATTCATTCATGGTTTTCTTGGAGAGTGTTTTTTACATTTTGGCTAAATACTTTAAGGACTCTTTAAGTCAGTGCTATTTTAGAACTTGAAGTTAGGTTAATCCAAGAAAAATGAAGATTCTCTCTGATTCAATACTTATAGCACAAAGGCTTCTCTATGAAGAAGCCAGAGTATTTGAAGATGTTAGTTCCCCATCTTTTACCTCATAAAGATATGAGAACCTTTCAAACCCTCCCTATTTTTCTCTAACTTTATGAATATGAGATTTCATATTTTATCTATATGGAAAAAGTTTTAAAACTCTTGATGTCATCTAGTCATTTGGATAAATTTATTTAATTATATTGCGTATAGTAGGACAGTTTTAAATGATGTTCTAACACATTTACATACAGCACATACACAAATACACTTTAAGAAGAATTAAAACTGAACATTTGTTTTGTATTAAATATTCATTAGTATATTTGCGGGAGTAAAATATATTCATAAGCTGGTTTAAATTTTTAATGCAAAAGAATTTTACCACCAAATGGATTCATTAAAGACTAATCTTAAATTGATGTGTTTTTTCTTTAATAAATATGCCAAGTTTAATTATTTTAATCTAAATAGTATAGGAGAGAGTGAATGCTAAATCCACTTTAATATTATTTTATGCTGTATTATCTTTATTGATATATATTTAATTAAAGTATGAATTGCCAAAGACCAAATGACTTAATTATTTAAACAAAGCTTTACTTACTCATTGCCAAAACTAAAGATTAAACATGCCCCAAACTAGCCTGTCTTTAGTTTCCTTCAAGACAATTCCTTGGAAATAAATTAGGAAAAACATAGCTAGTACATTTTTTAATGTTTTAATTTAATAACTAGAAACTTTAATCAACTACTTCAGAGAACACACAGTTTCTAGCTAGACAAAAAATTAAGTTTGGAAGGCATGTCTAGAGACTATGTTTTTCAATAATTCTTTTTAGGTTTTATAGTTTATAACTTGGGAACAAACATTACATGGACTTGTATTTTCATTCATTTGCCTCCTTTATAGGCAAAGCAAATTTACATGGATTTCATATATAGTCATTTAATCATGATAAAAACCCAATTATATTTACTTTGAGAAAAAATTATAAGTTAGACAATGATAACTTCAATAACTTCAATAACTGAAAAACAAAATGACTAAAGCAATTTGTGCATTATTACATACTTATTTTTTTTAAATGTTTAATTTATTTTCAATATAAATATTATCCCCTTCCCTGTTCCCCTCCAAGTTTTTCTCCCTATTCCCTTTCCCCCTTTGCCTCCTGGTGGGTGCTCACCACTCACTCCCACTTTCCACTTTCCACTGGCATCCCCTTCCTCTGAGGTATCAAGTCTCTAGAGGATTAGGTACATCCTCTCCCACTGAAGTCAGACAAGGCAGTTCTCTGCTACAGATGTGCCAGGGGCAACAGACCAGCCATTTATGCTCTTTGGTTAATGGCTCAGTCTCTGAGGACTCCCAGGTGCCTGAGTTAGTTGAGACTGTTGGTCTTCCTATGGAGTTACCATCTCCTTCAGCTCTTTCAATCCTTCCCCTAACTCTTCTATAGGAGCTCTTGGACTGTCTCAGTCAACTACTGGTATAGCCTCTCAGAGGAAAGTCATGCTAGGCTTCTGTCTGCAAACACAACATGGCATCAATAATAGTGTCAGGGTTTGCTGCCTTCGCATGGGATGGATTCCAAGTAGGGCCAGTCACTAGATGGCCTTTCCTTCAATCTGCACCATTTCTGTCCCTGCATTTTCTTTAGCCACAAATGTCTGAATCGTCAGTGCTCAGTAACCTTCATCTGTAATATCATACAATGCACAGCTCTCTAAAATTACCTCAGTCACACACTTCCTAGGAGGTGTTATGTCGTCTACAGAAATGAAATGCTTGCTCTTCATCACTATACTTTGAATCTAAATCTGAACTAAAACACAGCTCCACTTTACAAAGATAGATTCACAGTCGTTTTAAATACACTAACTTTTATATCCCCATCCTTAGAACAATGTGATGTTTTGGTCTTGCCTGTGTCAGTGGGCTGTGTTTTTCTCCCTTAACTTTTACATGTAAAACCCTTTACATAATGGGATACTAACAGTGATAACATGGCTAGCTAAAGGAACTGTGTGTGGGCAGGATACCTGTACCATGACAGCATGATGAACTCATTGGTTGGAGGTTCGGATCCAGATGAGTTGCGCCAATGCCTTTTGCTTACCTCCAGATACAGAAGCTGAACAATGATATCCTGACTGAAATGACATCAAGACAAGGGTAGAGCAATTTTTTTCAGTATCACAATTGTGACAAGGGAACACAAACATGTATGATACTAAAATATATCATATGAATGACTGAATTTTATTGGGGGCATGAGCATGAGAGATGAATGAAGCAGGTGTAACTGGTCTAAATCAAAGAACAAACTTCTGAAGAATCCCACACACCGCTCTATCTAGCTGGATTTGAATCAGCTCATACACAGGAAGGTACTATGTGATAGAGGAGAAGAAAAGAATCTGTCTAGCTAATCTGTCTACAATAAGTGAGACCAAGTTCACTTATTGTATTACTCTTATTATTGACTGGCCAAGATTCATCCAAGTATTTTGTGCTATGTGGATCTAGAAGTTCATATGTGTGCACATGCATTGTGCTATGTGGATCTAGAAGTTCATATGTGTGCATGTGCATTGTGCTAATGTGGATCTAGAAACTCATATGGGTGCACTTCCACTGTGCTATGTGGATCTAAAAGTTCATCTATGTGCACATGCATTGTGCTACGTGGATCTAGAAGTTCATATGTGTGCAATTGCAACACATGGATATGGAGGTGAGAGGTAAACAACAGTGCCTTCCACTCAACCTGGAGATTACTGATTCACCTACCTACTGATGACAGAGTTCCAGGAATCCTCCTATCTCTGCTTACCTAGAACATTGCAAGGAGGATCAGACTAGAGAAGCCGTGTAAATCTGAAAGTTGTGCTTGAGATAGAGTTCAGCAGGTAAAAGTGCCATGCACGTATGAGCACTTGTGTTCAAATCTCTAGAATCAATGTTAAAGCAATAATTACATGTTTGTAATTCCAGAACATCTATGGAGACATGGAAGGTAGAAACAAGAATGTCCAGAAGCTTGGGGGTGAGCTAGCCTGATAAATGCAACAAGAAAAGAACAAAATGCATACTGTCTCAAAGTAGGTAGAAAATGATGCCTAACAGCTACTGTTGTCCTTTGTTCTCCACCTGTGTACTAAAGCACATGTGCATCCACATTCACACACAAATTCACAGACATACACAAACACATCATCAAACCACATTTGCATAGTTCATGCACACACACACACACACACACACACACACACACACACACGAAATAAGAGAATATTAAGCTTCAAGGTAGTAGATGATATCTTATACAACAAGTAACTAGAAAAAAAAAAGATAACTGAAAACTAGAAGAAGAAAACAATATAATTAGAGAGTAGAAAAGTTCTATTAAGTTGTATCAAGATCAATAGTGCTGGGATATATATTCTATTTCATTGGACGGACTTATCTTCAACACAGTGGTAATGAGTTTCAACAAAGATACGTACCCTTGTAATTATGCCAATTTTTAAGGGTTTCTAAAATCCCCATTACTTCAAAGAATTATTTTGAATATTTAGTCATTGTGAGTGTGCAGTAGAATCTTATGCATATTTTAAACAAACTTTACTGATTATAGAAATTGCACACAGTGTTATATACAATAATTACCTTTAATGTAGAGTTTGATGAATTCTGACAAGTAGATTAAGATATGTATCATTTTATATTTAAATGGAAACAAGAAATGTATCCTGTGTACCCTCAGGCCAGGATTAAATTAACAAGAGTGCCTTTTAGTAAACTATTTGGGGATAAGTAATTATAGATATTAAAATGCTCTAACTTCACATATCAAAAGAAATGTCAGATAAAATATGACATGAACACTATTAAAATTTTAATTGAAATAAATATAAGCAATTGAAATATTTATAGGATAAAATTTTAAATCACCAATTATTTAATACTTAAGAATCTCCTAAACACATTTTTAAAATTAAACTTGAAATATATAATAAAGTCAGGCATGTATTGTGTGCTATGGTAACCCCAGCACTTGGATGGTGACATTAACTTCTGATTCCCACATTAACTCAAACATTATTTTTTTAATTCCCAATTTCCCTCAACTGGTAAATAGTAAAAGCATGGCTGTATGTATGTCTGTATGTATAGATGTATATTTATGTGTATATGTGTGAGTGTGTGTGTCTGTGTGAAAATAAGTCTACACATCTAATTATTTAAACAGAAGAAATAAAAATAAGTCCAAATATTTATAGTTTGTGGATAATATCTATTCTAGAATCTGAAACAGTATTAGGAGAAAAATCATTGAAGTGAACTATGTGTACCTTAATGCCAGATATGAAGACTATGGTAAAATTATACAAAATAAGTCTAAACAGATGGAGCATTTAAAATACTTTTGTAGACTTTTTACAGTTTTATTATTTATGAAAGCTGTTGAGTCTGACTCACTGTCAGTCTTATTTCCAAATTACATTATTGTCCTTAACTTGTAAATATGGGTTCATTTATTTCCTAAGAAAATTTTGGACCTCATATGGGTTAGAGTATTTGCAAGAATTTTGAGTTGCTGTGCATATGTAAGAATTTCTAGATAAACATCTGATAAGTGATTAATGACTATAATAAAAGATAGCTCAAAAACATTTCAAAAATAAAAGCAACAATGAAAAATGTAGGCCATGAAGCTGGAGTGTTCTCAAATAGGCAACTACAAATGGCTAATAGTATTTTAAAGATTTTTCAACATCTTTTGCTACCAAGGAAAGGGACATGAACATTAAAAGTGCTTTGATCAATATTATTGAAATCAATATGACCATCATTAAATAAAAAGAAAGAGAGAGTGGCAGGGTCCAGGAAGGAGAGACAACACATGCTAGTGAGAAACCGCAAAGAGAGAAACTCATGTTTATATGTTTAGTAGAATTATCAACTGCTGAAGCCACTATGGAAATCGGTTTGGTTATTTCTCAAGAAGCTAAAAATATAGTTACCACCCAGCCCAGCTGTATAACTCTAGGACAAATACTCTCCTTACTATATCTCCCTAAATTTATACTTAACTTTTCAATGATGCTCTGCCACAGTAGTTGGGAATGGGATTAGTCTAGTTGCCTACCAACTTATGAATGGATAATGAAAATGTGGTACATGTGCACAACAGAATTTTATTCAACTGTA
Organism: Mus pahari; assembly: GCF_900095145.1. NCBI lineage: Eukaryota > Metazoa > Chordata > Mammalia > Rodentia > Muridae > Mus > Mus pahari. The sequence continues at coordinate 39,200,007 of NC_034610.1, read as the reverse complement.
AAGAAAAATAAAGTTTGTAGGAAAACGGACTGAACCAAAATATTATATTGAATGAGCTAACCCAGTCTCAGAAACACAAATGTTATATAAAGTGATAAAGCATTTTAAAACTCAATAAAGCCTTATGAAGAACAAGAGTGTGTGTGTGTGTGTGTGTGTGTGTGTGTGTGAGAGAGAGAGAGAGAGAGAGAGAGAGAGAGAAAGAGAGAGAGAGATTGCATGAAACTTATGAGACTTTAAACTTTGGACTTTTAAACAGTGTTTTCATTGTGATAGACTATGATAACTTTTAAAGTTGTAATTAAATGCACTTTGCATTATTTTCCAGATAGGAATGGCTCTCATAGACTCAGGTTCTTCAATGAGCCAGGGAGACTCAGGGAGTAAAATATAGTGTTTCGTACATGCTTGACCCATGGGGAATGAGACTATTAGAAAGTATGGCCTTATTGGAGGAGCATAGGAGGCCTCCTAAGCTCCTGTGCAACAAGGCTCCTAGGCTCCTAGGATACTAGGGTTCTGTGCTCAGGCTCTGCCCAGTATGGGATTCCAATCTGTTCCTAGCTCGCTGGAGAATATGGTTCCTGCTATTGGATCAAGATGAAGAAGTCTCAGATTTTTCTCTAACACTGTGTCTGCCAGGATGCTGTTGTATTTCCTCTCATGAAGATAATGGACTGAAACTCTGAAACTGAAACAAGTCGGCCACAAATTAAATGTTGTTCTTTATAAAATTTGCCTTGGTTGTGGTGTTTCTTCACAGCCATGGAAACACTAACTAAGACATTCTCTATCTTAGTCCCACTTGCATTGCTGTAAAAAGATGTGACAACCAAGAGAACATTTATAAGAGGAAGCATTTAATGGAAGGCTCTCAGTGGTTTGGTCATTATTATCATGGTGGAGAACATGACTGCCTGCAGTCAGGATCTGGGGCAGTAGTTGAGAACTACATTCTAAACCATAGGCAGGAGAAAAGAGAGACACTGCGCTTACTACTTTTGAAACTTTGAAGCCCACCTCCAGTGACACACTAACTCTAACAAGGCCACATCTATTCCAACAATGCCACACCTTCTGAGCCTTCTAATCCTTCTCAAATAGAGCCACTCGTCAAAGATTAAGCATCCAAATGTATAAACTTATAAGAGTTAGTTATTCTTACTCAACCATAGTTTGATAATGAAACACAGCAATAAAATGACTCTTAATGTATGTATAGATCTGTACCTCACTCAGGCACCACCAGAGAAGCTTCCTCTTGTAAGAGATGGGAACAAACATAGAGACTCACAACTGGACAATGAGCAGAGGTTGACTTTAGAGCATTCAGTATTAAAAGGTATGTTGTCATTAAACCCCTCCAAAGATTCAGGGATCTACATGAAAGAATAAGAGATAGAGGGATAAATGGCTCTAAGGAATAGTGTATTTCATACAGAGCAGGAAGGCATATATAGGAACTCACAGAGACTGGCAACACACGTAAGGCCTGTACATGTTCATGGCAGATGGTGTCCCAACACTGTGAGGGAGTAATGAACCCAGGCTCTCACCCCTATCAATTTAAATTGATTCATTTGTGCACTCCTAAGAACTCACTCTGCAGCTGTTTCTGTCTTCCATAGAGCTGCTTATCTATCTCTGACTTTCCAAGTGCTGGGAATAAAGTTGTGTGACTGCCCTAGGCAATTGTTTGAATAATAGATTGTTTAGTAGCTAGAGAGTTGTCTCAGCAGCTAAAAGATTCTTGCCATTCTTGATGAGGACCCCAGTTTGGTTGCTAGTACCCAAATGCTTCTTCACAATTATTTGTAGCTCTAGTTTTAGGGTCTCTGACACCTTCTTCTGGTCCCCGAAGGTTCTAAATATGTACAAGAAGGTTCTAAACATGTATAATTTAAAAATATTGCAAAAGAGTTAATAAGGTCATAGCCAGTGAGAATGGCAGGCACGTCAGTGTTTGCCTGGGTCTGAGACATGAAAAAGTGGAATTAGCTGTGAAAGGGAGTAGAAAAAAAGGGAATTAGCTGTGAAAACGGGAGTAGAAAAATTCTACTCCTGATCATTAATCTGTGCATAGGTATATCACTTTCTCAGAGCATATAATAACTTAAAATAGGGCTGCACCTTTCCTTGAGATTGATCTCCTAAGTGTCTTGATGTTTTCAATAACTCTTCAATAGTATTTCTAGCAGAGAGTGTTTGACAGTTTCAGTATTGGGGATAAGAAATATTGTGAGATATTATTACTTAATATATCTGGAGGGAAATAAGAGTGCTGAACTCATTTATAAAAACCTTAGATTATGAGTACTCATTTGAAATATTCTTGCTCACTCTACATATTGTGTTAAACCGAATTGTATAAACCCAAGAAACATTAACACAACCTAGGGTCTTATAAACTCAAAATATTCCTTATACTTTAATCTCAGTTTTAAACGTATTCAACACACAAATAGTCACCTGTATACACACATACTGACTCTTACACAAACATCTAGCATAATTGAGAAAAACTGGTAGAAAAGTAGAGCACAAAATGTTACTAGCAACTAGATGTGCAACTTATGAATAGCAGTAAAATGTGAAGAACTAAGTAACCCTTTTTTTCAGTTGAGATAAAATTTGCATAAAATGCAAATCTTAAGTTTTCTGGAGGGTTTTAATACTTCAATGAGCAAACGGATTCATTACACAAAAGATTACTTTTACATCGCTCTATAATCATGTTTATATCAACCTAGAAAGTTCTCTATACCAAGTTCCCATTATTTGTCAAATTCAGAGAAACTTTGTTTACTGGAACCATTGATCAGATTTATCTTTTAACAAGATTGGCACAAATGCTGTTTGTGGCACAGAGTTTGTTGGACCTGGCTTCTGTCTCAACAACAACAACATAAACAACAAATGTGCTTGAGAATTGCCACTGTATAACCAGTAGGCATGATGCTTCCACAATGTTTTATGACCAATTTAATATCTGCCAGTTCTGCTTTCACCATCATGAACAGTCTGTTGATGAGTTTATAAATAGTATTAACTCTTCACATACCAATGAAGCTTTAATTTAAAAACTATAACTCCTAGGGTGGAGAATGGTGGCTACTTGTGAACAAGGAAGCTTGTTCTGCAAGCATAAGAACCCGAGTTTAATCTTTGTGTGGTTTAGGTATCAGAGTAATTGTGGCTTCATAGAATGAATTGGGTAGAGTACCTTCTGTTTCTATTTTGTGGAGTACTTTGAGGAGAGTTGGAATTAGGTCTTCTTTGAAAGTTTGAT
>NC_034610.1:39194854-39196297 GCF_900095145.1 Mus pahari | reverse complement strand
ACTATGAGCATCCACTTCTGTGTTTTCCAGGCACTAGCATAGCCGCAGAAGATGGCCTAATTGGCCATCATTGGGAAGAGAGGCCCCTTGGTCTTACAAACTTTATATGACCCAGCACAGGGGAATGCCAGGGCCAAGAAGTGGGAGCAGGTGGGTAGGGGAGCAAGGGCAGGGGGAAGGTATAGGGAACTTTCAGGATAGCATTTGAAATGTAAATAAAGAAAATATCTAATAAAAAACATGAAAAATAAAGAACCCGTGTTTAATCTCAAATAAAAATCCAAGAATGGCTGAGAAAGCCTATAGCACCAGCATTGAAGAGTAGAAACAGGAGGATCTTAAGCTCTTTCAAGCCATACACTGAATCCTAGAGATGAGCCTACCAAGAATCTATAAGATAGAAAGTGAAGAGCAATAGAAAACACCTAATGTCCTACACACACACACACACACACACACACACACACACACACACACAAACACGCGCGCGCACGCGCCATACATACAAGTACATACAAAGTTTAGCCAATTAATTAAATTAAATTAATATTATACTATCTTATTTTTGTCATTGCTTTCCAGTCCATTTTAATGATGGCTTCTCTTGAGATTTATTTTGCTTTTCTGTTCTGTATTCTAGTTCTGAAACTTAGGTAAGTAATTTCTTCTTTCTTACTATATGAAATTTGCATTAAATAAAATTATGAGTGCTAGACATTTCCATTAGTCACTGCCCAACTTCTAGCCACAAGTCTGTTGTGTTTTTATGTAATTCAAAATGTTTCCTAAATTCTCTCCTGTCTAAAATTCTTACATCCTTATGCATTTTGACACATATTACTTTCCAAATTAACTAGATTTAATAGCAGCACTGGAGAATACATTTTTTAAAAAATAGGCTTACTGTGTGTATATTTTTCATGGTCCTATTTTCTTCTGTAGCATACATACATATTTTTTCTAACGATATATTATTCTTTACTGAGGGTTTGATCTTTCATGTTCTATCAAATCTTATCAACCTCAAAAATATTTAACATGATTTTTAGGGAAATGTATGAGGTAATTCGTCTTGTTTATTTTTTATGAAAGTATTTGAATTTTTCATTTTATTTTTGTTTTAAAACATTAATAAGCTTGTTAATTAATAATTAATAAGCTTGTTTTGTAATTACAGTAAAAATGATCAAAAACAGACTTCAGAATTCAATTTATACCTTCCCTCATGCCATCCAACAGTTTTCCCTATAATTCAAGTATTCCATAGTACACTCTATTTCTTATTGTAGATAAACAGGCATCGTTAGAATATTATCACTAAAGTGCTACTTTCACTTAGGATTTACTCTGAACCTCAGATATTATGTAAAGAAAGTGTATGTGTGTGTGTGTGTGTGTGTGTGTGAGAGAGAGAGAGAGAGAGAGAGAGAGAGAGAGAGAGAG
>NC_034610.1:39187133-39193714 GCF_900095145.1 Mus pahari | reverse complement strand
CCAAACTGATTTCCAGAGTGGTTGTACCAGCTTGCAATCCCACCAGCAATGGAGGAGTGTTCCTCTTTCTCCACATCCTCACCAGTATCTGCTGTCACCTGAGTTTTTGATCTTAGCCATTCTGACTGGTGTGAGGCAGAATCTCAGGGTTGCATAAAAAAAAAAAAAAAAAAAAAAAAAAAAAAAAAAAACAGATTTAATGCAGTTAACTCTTGGTTTTATCTCCTCATCTTCCCTCCTTCCACTAGATTCCCTAGCAACTGCCAACACTGTAGCTATCTCCATGCTTGTAATTTTTCAGATTGTTTTGGAACTGAAATCAAACAATACATAATCCATGTGTGTTGGCTTCCTTCACATGTCAGGATGAGTTGGCGCACAGGCTGCGTGGCTCAGGTTCAGCCTGGATGTATGCAGACAGGTGAGCACTGGCAGATGAGGTTCTAGGCAATAAAATCCTCCAGGATGGGCTGACATACATACTGCAGAAATCCAGCAACAAAGTGAGTTCGTGCACCAAAGGACAGCAAGGGAAGACAAAGTTGTCTGCTTTGCATTCTGCAAACTCCCTGTGCCTTTTTGCTATGACAACAATTCACTTATTTTCTTTTGCATTATGTAATATTCAATTTTTCTGGAAATACCACAGATTATTTTTTTCATGTACTTAAAGAAATATTGGTTGCTTCTAAATTGTGGTAGCTATGAATAAGCATCCACAGGCAGAAGCTGATTAATACAATGTGTAGGATTTGCATGAATAAAAGTCTTTAAGTCAATACCAACAGATGTTCCATATTGTATAATAATAAAAGCATATTTAGCCTTCAAAATCATGGAAAATTATGGTGAAATAAAAAACAACCAGGTGTGGCAGCACATTCCTATATTCTCAGCAATGGGAAGGATGAAGGAAGAGGATTGCCTCAAGGCCAAAGCTGCTGTGGGCTGGTACAACATGACTGTCAGGCAAGAGCAAGTCATACTCACAGATATTGGGATACTTAATCAAAATAAGCAAGCAAATAAATAAATAGCCCTGACAGTATGAATCACCTTCAAAAGGTCATATCCATAACAACCCAACTGAGATTTTCTGTGTTTCTATGAACTCACCAGCATTTGATATGTTCAGTTCTTTGGATTTTATCTGAACTAATAGAAACATAGTGAGTTCCTTTCATTTTCCAGTGACATTTCTTGCTGGATACAGTCATACATATATACATACTCATCACATAAAGTTTTCAATGTCAAATGGGGACAATTCAAATATCATTTGAATGCTAAAAGAGATAATCTAGAATTGATTTAAGAATTGATTTGTAGAAAATAACATATAAAAAAGAAAGGATACATGTGACTGATAATGAACATGTATCCCAAACATACAAAAATCATAGTAATTAATGAACAATAAGAATTTGAAATGGACCAGAGCTCTGAACACCTTCCCTACCAGAGGAGAGTCAGCCTCGAGGGAGGGCTCTTACCCTGGGACCAGGTGATAATGCCATCTTGTATCGCGTGTCTCTCAGAAACCAGTCTTTGCAGAAGAGCACATGGACCACAGAAGCAACAGACCTTCTTCCATAGGGTCCTTTCGAGCCTTCATCCTCAGCCAGGAGGCAGAGCTGAAACCCAGACCTCTGTGCACCTTCCCTGCAAGAGGAGAGCTTGCCTGCAGAGAGGGCTCTGACCACTGAGACTCAGGAGAGAGTTGGACTCCCAGGAGTGCTGACAGAGGCTAACAGAAAAACAGGAGGAACAAGCTCCAGCCAGAGACAGGTAGAACATCTAACACCAGAGATTGTCAGATGGCATAAGAATCTTACTAACAGAAACAAGGACCACTGGGCATCATCAGAACCCAGTATTCCCACCACAGAGAGTCCTGGATTCCCCAACACACCCAAAAAGCAAGATTTAGATCTAAAATCATATCTCATGATTCTGATAGAGAATTTTAAGAAGAGCATTAATAACTCACTTAAAGAAATACAGGAGAACACTGCTAAACAGGTAGAAGCCCTTAAAGAGGAAGCACAAAAAACACTAAGGAATTACAAGCAAACAGTGCTAAACAGGTAGAAGAACTTAAAGAATTACAGGAAAACACAACCAAACAGGTGATGAAATTGAACAAAACCATCCAAGATCTAAAAATGGAAGTAGAAACAATAAAGAAAACCCAAAGGGAGACAACTCTGGAGATAGAAACCCTAGGGAAGAAATCAGGAACCATAGATGTGAGCATCAGCAACAGAATCCAAGAGATGGAAGAGAGAATCTCAGGTGCAGAAGGTTCCATAGAGAACATGGACACAACAGTCAAAGAAAATGCAAAATGCAAAAAGATCCTAACTCAAACCATCTAGGAAATCCAGGACACAATGAGAAGACCAAACCTACAGATAATAGGAGTAGATGAGAATGAAGACCTTCAATTTAAAGGGCCAGTAAAAATCTGCAACAAAATTATAGAAGAAAACTTCCCTAATTTCAAGAAAGAGATGCCCATGAACATACAAGAAGCCTACAGAACTCCAAATAGACTGGACCAGAAAAGGAATTCCTCCCGACACATAATAATCAGAACAACAAATGCACTAAATAAAGATAGAATGATAAAAGCCTTAAGGGAAAAAGGTCAAATAACATAGAAAGGCATAACTATTACAATTACAACAGACTTCTCACCAGAGACTATGAAAGCCAGAAGATCATGCACAATTGTTATATAGAATCTAAGAGAACACAAATGCCAGCCCAGGCTACTATACCCAGCAAAACTCTCAATTGTCATAGATGGAGAAACCAAAGTATTCTATGACAAAAACAAATTCACACAATATATTTCCACAAATCCAGCCCTTCAATGGATAATAAAGGGAAAACACCAACACAATCAGAGAAATTACACCCTAGAAGAAGTAGGAAAGTAGTCCTTCAACAAACCTAAAAAAAGATAACCACAAGGAGAGAATCCCAACTCTAACAACAAAAATAACAGGAAGCAATAATTACCTTTCCTTAATACCTCTTAACATCAATGGACTCAATCCCCCATTAAAAAGACAGAGACTAACAAACTGGCTACAAAAACAGGACCCAATTTTGCTGCTTACAGGAAACCCAACTCTGGGACAAAGACAGACATTACCTTAGAGTAAAAGGAGGAAAACATATTTCCAAGCAAATGGTTCAAAGAAACAAGCTGGAGTAGGCATTTAATATCAAACAAATCTACTTCCAACACAAAGTTATCAAAAAAGACAAGGAGGGGCACTTCATACGCATCAAAGGTAAAATCTACCAAGATGAACTCTCAATTCTAAATATCTATGCTCCAAATGCAAGGGCAGCCACATTCATTAAAGAAACTTTAGTAAAGTTCAAAGCGCACATTTTACCTCACACAATAATAGCTGGAGAATTCAACACCTTACTCTCATCAATGAACAGGTCATAGAAACAGAAACTAAACAGAGACACATTAGAACTAACAGAAGTTATGAAACAAATGGATTTAAGAGATACCTACAGAATATTTTATCATAAAACAAAAGGATATACCTTCTTCTCAGCACTTCATGGTACTTTCTCCAAAATTGACAATATAATTGGTCACTAAACAGGCTTCAACAGGCATCCTATCAAATCACCACCGACTAAGGCTAATCTTCAATAAAAACATAAATAATAGAAAGCCAACATTCATGTGGAAGCTGAACAAAACTCTACTCAATGATACCTTGGTCAAGGAAGAAATAAAGAAAAAATTAAAGACTTTTTAGAGTTTAATGAAAGTGAGTCCACAACATACCCAAACTTATGAGACACAATGAAGGCAGACCTAAGAGAAAACTCATAGCTCTGAGTGCTGCCAAAAAGAAACTAGAGAGAGCATATACTAGCAGCTTTCACAGAACACCTAAAAGCTCTAGAACAATAGGAATCAAATTCAACCAAGAGGATTATATGGCAGGAAATAATTAAACTCAGGGCTGAAATCAACCAAGTGGAAACAAAAAGAACTATTCAAAGAATTAATCATTCCAGGAGCTGGTTCCTTGAGAAAATCAACAAGATAGATAAAGCCTTAGCCAGACTCATTAGAGGGAACAGGGACAGTATCCTAATTAACAAAATCAGAAATGAAAATGGAGACATAGCAACAGAACCTGAGGAAATCCAAAACATCATCAGCTCTTACTATAAAAGGCTATACTCAACAAAACTGGAACACCTGGATGAAATAGACAAATTCCTAGACAGATACCAGGTACCAAAGTTAAATCTGGATCAGGTTAAAGATCTTAACAGTCACATTCCTCCTAAAGAAATAGAAGCAGTCATTAATAGTCTCGCAACCAAAAAAGGCCCAGGACCAGATGGGTTTAGTGCAGAGTTCTATCAGACCTTCAAAGAAGACCCAATTCCAACTCTCCTCAAACTTTTCCACAAAATAAAAACAGAAGGTACTCTACCCAATTTGTTCTATGAAGCCACAATTACACTGATACCTAAACCACACAAAGACCTAACAAAGAAATAGAACTTCAGACCTATTTCCCTTATGAATATCAATAAAAAAATACTCAATGAAATTCTTGCAAACCAAATTCAAGAAAACATCAAAATGATCATCCATCATGATCGATTAGGCTTCATCCTGGGGATGAAGGGATGCTTTAATATATGAGAATCCATCAATGTAATCTACTATATAAACGAACTCAAAGGAAAAAAAAAAAAAAAACATGATCATCTCATTAGATTCTGAGAAAGCACTTGACAAAATCCAACACCCATTCATGGTAAAAGTCATGGAAACATCAGGAATTCAAGGCCCATAACTAAACATAATAAAAGCAATATACAGCAAATCAGTAGCAAACATCAAACTAAATGGAGAGAAACTTGAAGCAATCTCACTAAAATCAGGGACTAGACAAGGCTGCCCACTTTCTCCCTACCTATTCAATGTAGAGCTCAAAATTCTAGCAAGTGTAATTTAACAACAAAAGAAGATAAAGGGGATACAAATAGGAAAGGAAGAAGTCAAAATATCACTATTTTCAGATGATATGATAGTATATATAAGTGACCCTAAAAATTCCACAAGAGAACTCCTAAACCTGATAAATAGCTTTAGTGAAGTAGCTGGATGTAAAATTAACTCAAATCAGTAACAAATCAGTAGCCTTTCTCTACAAAAAGGATAAACAGGATGAGAAAGAAATTAGGAAACATCATGCTTCATAATAGTCACAAATAATATAAAATTCCTTGGTGTGACTCTAACTAAGGGAGGGAAAGATCTGTATGATAAGAACTTCAAATCTCTGAAGAAAGAAACTGAAGATCTCAGAAGATCGAAAGATCTCCCATGCTCATGGATTGGCAGGATCAACATAGTGAAAATGGTTATCCTGCCAAAAGCAATCTACAGATTCAATCAATCCCTATCAAAATTCCAAATCAATTCTTCATAGAGTTAGAAAGGGCAATTTTCAAATTTATCTGGAATAACAAAAAACCTAGGGTAGCAAAAACTATTCTCAATGATAAAAGAAACTCTGGTGGTATCACCATGCCTGACCTCAAACTGTACTACAGAGCAATTGTGAAAAAAACCGCATGGTATTGGTACAGTGACAGAGAAGTAGTTCATTGGAATATAATTGAAGACCCAGAAATGAACCTACACACCTATGGTCACTTGATATTTGACAAGGGACCTAAACCATCCAGCAGGAAAAAAAAGACAGCATTTTCAACAAATGGTACAGGCACAACTAGTGGTTATCATGTAGAAGAAGAATGTGGATTGATCCATTCTTATCTTCTTGTACAAAACACAAGTCTAAGTGGATCAGGGAATTCCAGGTAAAACCAGAGACATTGAAACTTATAGAGGAGAGTGTGGGGAAAAGCCTCAAAGATATGGGCACAAGGGCAAAATTCCTGAACATAACAGCAATGGCTTGTGTTGTAAGGTAGAGAATCGACGCTTTAAGGCAAAGACACTGTCAATAAGACAGAAAAGCCACGAACAAATTGGGAAAAGATTTTTACCAATACTAAATCAGATAGGGGACTAATATCTAATATATAAAAAGAACTCAAGAAACTGGACTCCAGAAAATCAAATAACCCCATTAAAAAATGGGGTACAGAGGTAAACAAAGAATTCTCAGCTGGGGAATACTGAATGGCTGAGAATCACCTGAAAAAATGTTCAACATTCCTAATAACCAGGAAATGCAAATCAAAAGACCCTGAGATTCCACATCACACCAGTCAGTATGGCTAAGATGACAGCAGACGCTGGCAAGGATGTGAAGAAAGAGGAACACCCCTCCATTATTGGTGGGATTGCAAGCTTGTACAACCACTCGGGATATCAGTCAGGTGCTTCCTCAGAAAATTGGACATAGTACTACCAGAAAATCCAGCAATACCTCTCCTTGGCATATACCCAGAAGATGTTCCAACTTGTAATGAGGTCACATGCTCCACTATGTTCATAGCAGCCTTATTTATAATAGCCAGAAGCTGGAAAGAACCCAGATTTC
>NC_034610.1:39184862-39186733 GCF_900095145.1 Mus pahari | reverse complement strand
ATTAGCCCGGAAACTTAGAATACCCAAGATACAATTTGCAAAACACATGAAACTCAAGAAGAAGGAAGACCAAAGTGGGGATACTTTGTTCCTTCTTAGAATGGGGAACAAAAGACCAATGGAATGAGTTACACAGACAAAGTTTAGAGCTGAGACAGAAAAAAGGACCATCCAGAGACTGTCCCACTCAGGGATCCTTCCCATAAACAACCACTAAACCCAGACACTATTGCATATGCCAGCAAGAATTTGCTGACAGNACCCTGATATAGCTGTCTCTTGTGAGATTATGCCAGTGCCTGGCAAACACAGAAGTGGAGGCTCACAGTCTTCTATTTGATAGAACTCAGGGGCACCAATGGAGGAGCTAGAGAAATTACCCAAGGAGCTAAATGGGTCTGAAATCCTATAGGCAGAACAACAATATGAACTAACCAGTACCCACCCACCCCCCAGAGCTTGTGTCTCTAATTTCATAAGTAGCAGAAGATGGCCTTGTCAGCCATCAATGGGAGGAGAGGCCCTTGGTCTTACAACGATTGTATGTCCCAGTACAGGGGAATGACAGGTCCAGGAAGAGGGAGTAGGTGGGTTGGGGAACAGGGCAGGGGGAGGGTATTGGGGACTTTTAGGATAGCATTTGAAATGTAAATGAAGAAAATATCTAATAAAAAATTTTGATTATTCCAGATGAATTTGCAAATTGCCCTTTCTAACTCAGTGAAGAATTGAGTTGGAATTTTGATAGGGATTTCACTGAATCTGAAGATTGCTTTCAGCAGAATAACCATTTTGACTATGCTAATCCTGCCAATCCATGAGCATGGGAGATCTTTCCATCTTCTGAGATTTTCTTCGATTTCTTTCTTCAGAGACTTGAAGTTCTTATCATATAGATCTTTCACTTCCTTAGTTAGAGTCACACCAACGTATTTTTATATTATTTCAAAAACCATTCTTCTCAACAATAAAAGAACCTCTGGTGGAATCACCATGGCTGACCTTAAGTGCTACTAAAAAGCAATTGTGATTTAAAAAACAAAAAACAAACAAACAAACAAACAAAACTGCATGGTACTGGTACAGCCACAGACAGATAGAACAATGGAATAGAATTGAAGACCCAGAAATGAATACACACACCTATGGTCACTTGATCTTTGACAAGGGAGCGAAAACCATCCAGTGGAAAAATGATAGCATTTTCAACAAATGGTGCTGGCACAATTGGCGGTTATCATGAAGAAGAATGCAAATTGATCAAGTCGTATCTTCTTGTACAAAGCTCAAGTCTAAGTGAATCAAAGGCCTCCACATAAAACCAGAGACACTGAAATTTATAGAGGAGAAAGTGGGGAAAAGCCTCGAAGATAGGAATACAGGGGAAATATTCCTAAACAGAGAAGCAATAGCTTGTGCTGTAAAATCAAGAATTGACAAATGGGACCTCATAAAATTGCAAAACTTCTGTAAGACAAAAGACACTGTCAAAAAGGCCACCAACAGATTGGGAAAGGATTTTTACCAATCCTAAAGCTGATAGGGGACTAATATCCAATATACACAAAGAGCTCAAAAGCTGGACTCCAGAAATTCAAATATCCCCATTAAAATTGGGGTACATAGCTAATCAAAGAATTCTCAGCTGAGGAATAGCGAATGGCTTTTAAGCACTTGAAAAAATGTTCAACATCCTTAATCATCAGGGAAATGCAAATCAAAACAACCTTGAGATTCCATCTCATACCAGTCAGAATGGCTAAGATCAAAAATTAAGGTGACAGCAGTCGCTGGAGAGGATGTTGAGAAAGAGGAACACTCCTCCATTGCTGGTGGGATTGCAAGCTTGTACAACCACTCTGGAAATCGCT
>NC_034610.1:39166468-39184694 GCF_900095145.1 Mus pahari | reverse complement strand
TACTCAGCTATTAAAAACAATGAATTTATGAAATTCTTGGGCAAATGAATGTATCTGGAGGATATCATCCTTAGTGAGGTAACCCAATCACAAAAGAAGTCACTAGATTGCACTCACTGATAAGTGGATATCAGCCCAGAAACTTAGAATACTGAAGATACAATTTTCAAAACACAAGAAAACCAAGAAGAAGGAAGACCAACGTGTGGATACTTCATTCCTCCTTAGAATAGAGAACAAAATACCCATGAAAGGAGTTACAGAGACAAAGTTTGGAGTTAAGATGAAAGGATTGACTATCCAGAGACTACCCCACCCGGGGATCCATCCCATCATCAGCCACCAAACCCAGACACTATTGCATATGCCAGCAAGATTTTGCTGAAGGGACCCTGATATAGCTGGCTCATATGACGTTATGCCAGTGCCTGGCAAATACAGAAGTGGATACTCACAGTCAAAAATTCAGGGCCCCCAATGGAGGAGCTAGAGAAAGAACCCAAGGTGCTGAAGGGGTCTACAACCCTATAGATAGAACAACAATATGAACTAACCATTACTCCCAGAACTCACGTCTCTAGCAGCATATGTAGCAGAAGATGGCCAGTTGGCCCCTAGGTCTTGCAAACTTTATATGCCCCAATGCAGGGGAACGCCAGGGTCAAGAAGTGGGAGTGCATGGGTAGGGGAGCAGGGTGGGGTGGAGGGTATAGGGAACTTTCAGGATAGCATTTGAAATGTAAATAAAGAAAATAATAAAAAAATAGTTGAAAAAAATGAAAAATAAAGAATTTGAAATGGGCAGAAGGTTGCTTAATTCACAGCTACTTTCTTCTTGTACAGAGTTCTTGTTCATTTGTTTATTTTTATTTCTTCAAGGCTACTCTGACCTAAAAGACAGGTATTTTGTAAGATTAAAAAAAATTCTAGGCTGACGAGGTGGCAAAGAATTTAATAGCACTTGCTTTTCTTGACGCTAAAGTGAATCACGGTTCAGCACCAGCAAAGCCCTTTGCAGTTACCTGTAACTCCAGTTTCAGGAGTCCACACATCATCTCTGGCATCCACAGGCACAAAACACTCACGTGGTTGGCATATACGCAGGTAAGCAATCACTGAGATACATACATACACATAAAATAAATATTCATCAATTTCTCAAATCTAATTGTATTTCATTACTTTTTATCTCATTTCTTAGTATCTCAGCATGTTTCTTTGAAATTGTGAACTTTGCTAATTACAGAATTTAAAACTGTAATATTTCGTAGGCTATTCTAATACCTTCTCATAGCAGTGATTATATTATCAACATTCTGTTCAAGATGTTTTCTAGTTTTATTTCTTTTGTTACAACAATTTTTATATTGTTTAATTTCTAATATTTAGGTACTAATAAGTTGTCAAAAACATCATGATACTCATATTTAATGTTTTATGAACCACAAAGTATTTTTAAATCCAATATTTAATTTGGAATACATAGACAATATCTAGATGTTTTATTTTTTGGACTATGTTTTGGATTTTTTTGTTCCTTGTAATATGGGATCTCCCTTAGACCAGGCTGAGCCTGATTTCTTGCTCATCCTTCTTCTACCTTTGTGCTGAGATTATGGACCTGATCTAATCTTTATTTCATTGATTATTTATCCTATTTTCTTCTATTTTGGAATATATTTTATATAGTGTCAGTCATTCAGACAACTTATTGTATTAGCAATATATAGTATCTATCTGTAACATTCTGTACATACATAAGAAATATATATATGATATATGCCATTTCTCTCTCTCTCTCTCTCTCTATATATATATATATATATATATTTCTAATGCTATTAGGAAGGTTTTTCTCAGAGCACTCCATTAGTACATGTAAGTGAAAATGCTATCTGACTTTTCTAATATTATGCTTTGTTTTATGTCTTACTTTCTATTCTTATTAATATTATTATCCTTTTATTTCCACTAAATTTTCTTTGTATAATTTCATTACATTATTATAATATATTTTATAATTATAAAATCTTCTAGATAAATTGAACCAACTATTAAATGATACATCACAAATTATATATTGCTGTGGTTTAAAATTTATTTTGACAATTCTTACACTTAGAGAACCATTCTGTTTTTATTATTAATAGATAAGATTATTGATAACTACCTGTACAGATTCCCTAACCCATTTTTCAATTGGGTCATATATTCTCTTGCCTCTTTGTTTTCTGAGTTCTCATCATAGAGTTCATTATTCTGATGCTGTCCTCTGTACAAGAGTTTTCCTGTAACCAGATCTAAAATGTCTTCTATTTTCGCTTATTAGCTTTCACTTTATCTTGATTTTCCTGTAATCACTTATAGTTTTGGGGTGTTATATATAGTAGCATCAAATTTTATGAAAATTAAAATGGAATCAACAATCATGACTCTTGCAGACATCAGAACTTATTAAAGCATTGTTGTTAGCTACAAAGTCTATAACATTTTTACTTGTCAGTTCTATGAATGTATTTATTTATGTACAAAACTATAATATGTATCAGTCACTTATGTGAACTCACTGAGGAGCTAAATATAAAGGTAGGATTTCCTCTTCCTCTTTTTATTTCAAACAAAGCATATATGTTTCAGTGTGTCCTCCAATGTCCCATGTCCAAAGACTGGCTGGCCCGTCTTACCCTGGAACACATATGAAGAAGAGAGAAAAAGCAAGAAACAGTCCTAGAATAAAGACATTGTGTCTTTGGGAGTACCTAGAATTTATGCCATTCTCATAGATATTCCAATGTTGATTATGTATCTACAATAGAAACAAAGCTACAAGTTAAACCATGGGAAATTTAACCATGAGAAGCCCAGCCTTTTGAAGTTCATTAATAGAAAGAAAACACTTGAGAATTTGAGCTGACTACCTCAGCTTATATTATCTGTGTCTGATGGGTTTTATAAATGTCTGGTTTGGTAAAATCATCTCTGTCTACTGTTACTCTTTTTTTTTAAACCATTCTGAGAAAGTTTATTTAGAGAATTTTACAAAATAGTTTCTACTCTTTATTGTTTTGTATGTGCATGTATGTATGTATGTATGTATGCATATATATATATATATATATTCCAGATTTTATTCCCCTCCTGGTCCACCCTCCAACTGTTCCACATCCCATCTCATACCTCCACCCCATCCCCTGTTTCCACAAAGATGTTCCCATCTCCCACCCCCACCACACCAGGTCTCTAAACTTCCTGGGGCCTCCCAGTTTCTTGAGGGTTAGGTTCATCTTCTCTGACTAAATTCAGACTCAACAGTCCTCTGCTGTATATGTGATGAGGACATCCTGAGTTTTGTAGGCAAATGGATGGAACTAGAAAATATCATTCTTCATGAGATAACTCAGACCCAAAAGGACATTCATGGTATGTACTCACTAATAAGAGGAAATTAGTCAGAAAAAAAAAAAACCCAAGATATAGCCCACAGAAATCAAAAAGGTCAACAAGCTGAAGGACCCAAGTGAGGATGCCTCAGTCCTGCTTGGAAGAGAAAAGAAAGCAACCACAAGGGGGAGAGGGAGGGAAGGACATGGAAGGGAAAGTGGAAGGGAGAGAGTAGGGTGGAGAAGGGAACCTGGTCTGGTATTGGGTGAAGGAAAAGGACTGAAGTCCTGGGGACCAACAGAAAGAATGGAAACAGGCAACCTTAGGAAATAGGAGATTGGGAGGGCCCTCCAGAATGCACCAGAGTCCTGGGAGGTGAGAGACTCTCAGGACTCAAAGGGAGGGATCTTAGATGAAATTCCCAACAGTAGGGAGAGGGGACTTATAGAGCCCACCTCCAGCAGGAAGACAGTGAGGGATGGGGTTGCCATCCCACAGTCACATCTCTGACCCTTAATTGTTCCTGTCTGAAAGAATTATAAGGATGGAAATGGAGAGAAGCCTGAAGAAAAGAAGGTTCAGAGACAGGCCAAAGTAGGATTCAGGGCAAAGGGAGGTCCCAAGCCCTGTCACTATTACTGAGGCTATGGAGTACTCATAAAAAGGGATCTATCATGACTGCCCTCCAAGAGACCCAACAAGCACATGAAAGAGTCAGATGCAGGTATTTTCACCCAGCCAATGGACAGAAGCTGCTGACACCTGTTGTTGAATTAGGGAAGGCTGAAAGAAGCTGAGGAGGAGGGCGATCCTATAGGACAACCAGCAGTCTCAACTAATTTGGACCCTTGAGATCCCTCAGATACTGGAACACCTACCAGGCAGCATACACCAGCTCTGATTTGTTCTTTAACATGGAAAACTCACTACCATGGACTCTGCTCTCCCTGGGACTTTGAATTGAGAACTCCATCTGACAACTCTAAAGGAACTCCGACAGTAGATTTCTGCTAGACATTTTAATATGTGTTTTAATAATGTGTTGTTGGCTCTCTATATCTATCTATTATTTATCTATCAATTAATTGATTGATTGATCAACTGATCAATCAATCTCTCTACCTATCTCTGTATTCATTCATCAATCTAATTGTTACTGATATTTCTTTTTACATTCACTTAGCCTGTACTTGGTAAACTCCCCATTCAAAATAAAAAAGTTACCTTATATCATTGTATTATTCAAATAATATCCTAACTAATAAAATTATTTAAGATTAATATATTGTTAAATAGACATACATTATTTAAGGAAAATTTGACAAGGTGTTATTGAGAATAAGGAAATGAATTTACTAATGATTTTACAGGTGAGAAAACTAAATATCTTGAAAAGTATGAGTATCAAATTCACATATAAACAGTGAAAGCTGATATTTAAATCCAAATCTTCTGAAAATAAACCTTGCGTAATTTGTCTTATCACTTGTGCCATAAGACTTAATTCTACACAAAATTAACTAGCATTTTAGCAGATTAAAATATATGATTAGATTTATTAGTGTGGTAACTAATATTGTCTTACAAATACTTTTTCTGTACCTATAAACTCTGAGGCTTTAGTTAGCTTGGTTTTATTCAATAATCAATAATCACTCTTTTGAAAGAGATAAAAATCTAGTGCTATACATTTGAGAAGTGGTAAGAAACTTTCCGAAATAGAATGTACGAATTGTGGTAGTTTAATTTTAAAAGAACTATAAATGCAATGTTGAAGCAAGAGAAAATGCTAACGCCCGTTGGCACACCAATTTTCTAATAGCCATGAAAAATCCAAGCCCAAAACAAGAAGATGCTGATGTAAAGCTCCAGCAGAAGCTGATTACTGCTACCATGATTGGAGAAGAATCTTACAAATCAGTGTAAACAAAAATACTAAGCAATACATTTGGAGGATTTGACTTAGAATCTCTTAATATGCATTTGCATTTGGTTTCCACTTTACCATGTGCCAAACTAGGTTTCAGGACACATAAAACTGGGAGAAGGCATCTCATGTAAATCATTAAAAATATGCATATATTCAAAATTCTCCTAAATGCATTTATCCTAGGAATTATATTGTATAAGGTATATTACAGCAATAACTTTCACCATATGAAATTCACATGTTATGATTTTTCAAGAAGTCAGTCATGGTGGCATAATCCTCTAATTCCACAATTCAAGAGGCTAATTCAGGAGGATCCTGAATTTGAAAATGTGTTTTAAATGACCCTAAATATAAAATATAGAAGCCAGACAGAGCCAAAATGAAGAAAGAAATTGGAATATGAATTGACTTCCCAGACTTTGCTGGAGTGTATCCTACTGTGTATCTCATGGACTAGTTCTAAATTTAAAGGCAAACCATGCACAAGAAATTACATAAGCAAAATTTATCATATATGCTGATTGGTTGGTAATTTCATACTATTAGAAGGTAAGTTGGACAATAGCCATAAGACAAGAGGATTATGTATTTCATTATTTCATGGAGTTCTAGTGTGTAGGCAAGAGATAGTTAAATTTGCAATTGTCCTCTGGTGCTTAGGAAAGGGAAATTTGGATGCTGAGCAAGATAATCAGAGGGCCAGTGTCCTAGTTTAAAGTCAGATGGATGTTGGGTAAAACTATAAAAATAGATACTGCCTTAGGGCAGTAATAAAAGCGTTCAACATTTTCTTTCAAGGTGACCAGGGTCTCTATTTCTAAGTGCAGGATGCTTTGGGGAAAGAATGCTGCTAAGTGAGCCATGTAGGGGAGGGGTTTATCCCCTACTCATGACTCAGTCAGCTCCTTTCTCAACTTCAAAGAGAACAACTATAAGTTAAACTTTACTGGCCATGAAAGGCTGTCACTAATAAATAGTCATAGTGCAAACAATTATTATCATTCAAGGTAGCAGGAATAGAAACAGCATTTTTTACACTGGTTGAGATTTTATTCATTCAAGTAGTTATAAATATTTAATTTTATTTAAATGTCATTTCTCTTCTCAGGCTTAACAATGTGCACAAATTCCTCTTCCTTTTCCCATTTTTAAACATATTTATTTTGTTCTATAAGTAATATTAAAAAATAATAAATCAAGTTACCTGTACTACTTTACTTTAACATGCCATTCATGAACAGATCCAAAACAAAAACACAATGAATATAAGAAATGTAAAGAGTGTGGCTTATTAGCACACTCTTGCAATAAGAAAATAAATTGAAAATGAATAATCTTACAAAGCCACCAGAGAATTTAGTTATCAGGTCAACCATTGATCATAAATCTAAAGAAAGATCTACTTTCATGCTGGAACAGGTCTTAATTTGCTTCAAGTATGCATGTATCAATTTACTTTCTATAAGTTCCTATGAAGATGTAGATGATTTGTTAGCATTTGTAAAAAAAAAACAAAAAAATCAAGTATAAATGGCCTAGAAGACACAAATGAATAGAGGTCTGCTCTCTTATTGTCAAACTTTCTTCTCATGATTCAGGCCAAATACTCAAAGGAATTGTGAAAGAGGCTAAGAACACATGCATTTGGCCAAAAAGAAATGTTACAAGAGATTATGTAGCTCAGTAGAGTGGCAGTGTCATTATGTAGCTAAAAATGACCTTGTAGTCATTATTTCCCTTCCTCCCCCTCTCAGGTACTGAGAGTATTGGCATGGGCCACCAATTTATGATAAAGAATCTTTAAAAATATCTTCCCATGGAAGGAATTACAGAGACAAAGTTTGGAGCTGAGACGAAAGGATGGACTATCCAGAAACAGCCCCACCCAGGGGTCCATCCCATAATCAGCCACCAAACGCAGACACTATTGCATACACCAGCAAGATTTTGCTGAAAGGACCCTAATATAGCTGTCTCTTGTGAGGCTATGCCAGTGCCCAGCAAACACAGAAGTGGATGCTCACAGTTAGCTATCGGATGGAACACAGGCCCTCAATGGAGGAGCTAAAGAAAGTACCCAAGGAGCTGAAGGGGTCTGCAACCCTATAGGTGGAACAACAATATGAACTAACCAGTACCCCCAGAGCGCGTGTCTTTAGCTGCATATGTAGCAGAAGATGGCCTAGTCAGCCATCATTGGGAAGAGAGGCACCTTGGTCTTGCAAACTTTATATGCCTCAGTACAGGGGAACGCCACGGCCAAGAAGGGGGAATGAGTGGGTAGGGGAGCAGAGGGGGGGAGAGTATAGGGGACTTTGGGGATAGCATTTGAAATGTAAATGAAGTAAATACGTAATAAAAATTGGAAAAAATATCTACTCTGTTGTTATTTGAAGGACAGAAAGATAAACAATACCAAGATTCACTATAAATCTGTCTCATTTATTTCCTAAATAGATCACATCTCTTTATCTGCAAGAGGAATAATCTTTAATATGTGAGCTTCTGTCTCTGTAAGGATATGTGAACATACATATATATGTCAAGAAATATAAGTATCTGTAACATTTATCTAATCTCATTAAACCATAGGTAAAAACCAATGTATGTTTAAAACACAAAATTATAAAACTCATCAACCTAGGAGACTTATAGGAATTTCTAATATCCCTAATTTAAGAGCTAGAAAGGAGTTGTGATTTTGTTCTAAAGTTCAGATATACAAAGGTTAAGACTCAGGCATAATCAGAATATAAGAGCGGATATCATCTAGTTAATAAGCATTAAATGCAAAAATTTGTCTTTAGGAAAAAGAAATACCTGAACCGAGGAATAAATTAGATGTTAATAACGTTATTTTGACAACCAGACTTAAACCAAAATATAGCATATCAGTAATGGAAAGTGAAGATTATGGTTTTCTGTGGGTATTCATAGAAACAACATGGCCAATCATAGTTGAGCTACTGAAGGTCTGCCAGAAGGTTGGATATATTCATTCTTAAGGACTGTGAATATAACATATATGTTTGGGTACACTATTTTACATGGAATACCATCCTTTAAATTTAAATTAATAGCCTACATGTATTTTATGATGATAAAAGAATGCCTATGAAAACCTGATAAGGTTAATCCATTAATACATAAAAGTATTATTATAATAAATTATGCCCATATGAGGTTGATTTGGGAACACGTGATCACAAGGCCAGGTCACTAGTTGAAAAAAAAAAATCAATGCTATTCATCATTAGTAACATAGTAGATAAGAAAAAATATTTTATTCAAATTATCAAAAAAGTTTTTTAAAAAAGCTTTTAAAAATTATAATGTTAAAAAGTACCATGATTATCTCAGTAGATCAAAGACAAATATTCAAAACCCAGCATCCACAATTTAAACACATTCTCATACGCTTGGAAGAAAAGAGAATTTCTTTAGCTTAAATGGAACAGCTGTTAGCAAAACAGTTAGCATGGTAACAACATGGTCATAAATAGTGAAAAAGAATGATTTGAACTTAATATGAACAAAGGGAGGAACTTTCTCTCTAGTCCTCAAAATAGTGCATCATCATATGCTCTATTCAGTATTGTACTAGAAATCTTAGAGAAATTAAGGAAAAAAATGAAATGCATTTCAGTTGAAACAGATGCAATACCATGTCCTTGACTAACATCATTTTCTAAGTAGAACATCACTAGGAATCAATTTGAAAAATTCTTAGAACTAGATACAGCTCAGTGTGTAAAACATTTCCATGGAAAAATAAATGAGTTTAAAGCCCTAGTATCTATCTAAAAAGCTGGGCATCGTAGCACATTATATATAACTCCAGCATTCAGAAGGTAGAGATAAGTTCCCTATGGCTTGTTGAGAAGTCAGTCTAGCCATTCAGTGATCTCAAGGATTAGAGAAGAAGAAGAAGAAGAAGAAGAAGAAGGAGAAGGAGAAGAAGAAGAAGAAGAAGAAGAAGAAGAAGAAGAAGAAGAAGAAGAAGAAGAAGAAGAAGAAGAAGAAGAAGAAGAAGNGAAGAAGAAGAAGAAGAAGAAGAAGAAGAAGAAGAAGAAGAAGAAGAAGAAGAAGAAGAAGAAGAAGAAGAAGAAGAAGAAGAAGAAACTTCTCATAAAAATAAGATGTGGAGTAGTAGAAGGCACTGAATTAAACTAGTGGCCTCAAGACACGTGTGTGCACATATTAACATACATGAGCACAGGCATACACAGGACAAGAATACATTTATACACATGCACATAGATATACATGCATATACACTCATATACACACAAACGTGCAAACAAAGGGTACGTACACCTAGTAAGTGAGGTTTAGGATCTCTTTGTCTTTCTCTGTCTCTGTCTTGCTCTCTCTGTCTCCCTCTCCCTCCCCTCTCTCTCTCTCTTTTACACACACACATACACACACACACACACACACACACACACACACACACACACATATATATATACAGGACATATACCTAGTAAGTGTGTTTAAGAGTCATTCAGAGTGACCACCAATATAAAAACTAATATAAGTCATATTCTTCTGTTCCAAGTTGAAACCGGGAATACTATTCAAAATATAACAAAAATAAAAAAACATGTTTTCCTGATAAAATTGCTTTATTTAGTGTTTAATGGGGACATTTAGTCATTATCTCTGCTTGTGTTTTATGTATGTGTTATTTGTCCCACTTCTTTTCTTTGCTTTCTTCATTCTCTGTTTATTTTCTCAAGAATATCTACAAATGCAGTCATATATTTTGAAAATGGAAATGGCATGTTTCCTTCTGCTCCATCTCTATACCCAGATTTCTATTTTACTAGCTAGAACATTCAGTAAAACACTGAATAGAAATAAAAAGACTGAAAGCGTGTTGGCCTTTTTCATGTGAACTGAAGAACAGAATAGTTCTTTCTTTCTAAATTCTACTTTTCTCTCTCCTATTTTCAATCTTTTATTTAAATACCTGAACAAAAGTATTACACCTGTTAAAGTTCTATTCACTAGTTCCATCAACCTCTTTGACATTTTCGGTCAGTTGACTTTTAAAAAAAATAAATGGTTTTGAGTCACAATTTCTTATTTCTTTGTATGGTTTGCAGCTTTGGTTGGGTGCTGAATTTTGTGAAAATTGTATTGTTGATTGTCTTTTTTAAAAATGGCTTTCAATAGGGATTGTTCAGGATAGCTTTGACAGGCAATGTTTGGAACACAAGATTGCTTCTTTTCATGTCTCTTTTGTAATAATTTCAGGAAGGCCTGTAGAGTTTTTACTCAAGATACATTTAGTCTCTCCTGCTAAAATATGACTCCCTTCAGTTCTCTTTTCCATTACATATGGAGAGAGAATTGTGCTGTACCTTATTGGGACACAAATATCTCCTTAATTGTGAACTCTAAAAAGCAGTTGATGACTTAACTGCTCAGAAAGTCATTGCTAATGATTTGGATAACTATGCTACATATTTAATTCATACCAATTTGGAGAATCAAGAATATGTTTCTAGATTTATTTTCTGCATAATTTTTTCTCTACTGTCATAATGTAAAATAATTTCCTTAATATGCTTTCCCAAATCGTTCAAATTCCAACCTTCATTTCTCATTTACTGAAGCTCTGATCTTCAAATGCCTGATATCCAGAATTAGGCAACTACTAGGAAATTGCAGCAATCCTTTGCTGTCTTAGTGACGGGTCTCTCAGATATCATGATGTTCAGCTTCCCAATTAAAGTGATTAGGGAAAAAACTTGTTTTTCATGTTATTTGGAGTATATGTTCTTGTCTTTTCAAAACATAGTAGAGTTCACAGAGGCAAGGAGCATGGTAAGGAAGTTCCTCAAATGGCAATGAAACAGGGAGCAAGCAGCCAGTCCACAGTTAGGGTAATGAATGATTCATTTACAGGTCTGTACCTCAGAAGCAGTCTTGTTAGCATCATTCTGGTCTTTCCAGTAGAATCACCCACTGAAGTCTGTTTAGGAATATTCTATGGTTTTTTTTTCCAGCCCTCATCTCAGAATTCATCTAATTTGTTTTATTCTTGACGATTTGGCATAGATGCTAAAAGGTACCAAATACCTTGCAAATAATGCCACTAACAAGGGAAAAAGTATTAGAAATATTCATACGCACATATGGATAGATAGATAGATAGATAGATAGATAGATAGATAGATAGATAGATAGATAGATAGATAGATAGATTCTTAACCAAGTGGAAGACTTTTTCATAAGCTCCTGTCTTCAGAAGAGAAAGGCATTTTACAATTTCCCATCACACCTTATTTCCTGAATACAACCTTTTAACCTTCAGGATCTATCCAGAGCAACAAAAACTCCCATGAGACCATTGACTGGACATTTTAGAATTTCAATTCAAAGATTTTATAAACAATTTAAATTACTAGCATTTTACAGTGTTATTATTATCTACAGAAAACAACCAAACTGTAAATAGTTTAGTTCATGCCTCATCCTGCTAAAGCAAACACTCCCAATTGTTTTTGATTAAATATTTATTAATTTCCTTTCTTGATAGTCACACTATTATTCCTGGAGAATTTATTTAAAATTTAGACATCAGTCATTTATATTCATTTAAAGGAAAAAAAAAAAAACCTTAATTTTCTCAGCCTTTGTTCTCCCCCTCAAAGCCTCCCATTCCCCACTCCAAACACATCAAACATGTCATCCATACGGTCTTTACCATACGGTCTGTCTCCAGTTCGGCATTATTTCTGTGTTATTTCTTATTCCCTGCTTGTTAGAACTTCATATTTTATTTTATATTGTGTTCCCTCCATATGAGTAACCCTCAATGTGTGATTGAAAGGTAGAATGAGTCCTGTTCGTATTAACATACGGTAGGCTCTAAAAGATGTTTTTGTAGGGGTGGAGAATTTTAGACACATATTGTGAAATAAGAGAAATCCTGTCTTTTCTCTTAAGCCAATAAAATCCTTCATGTGCCTGAACTGAGTTGAGGGAAGAATGACCGCAATATTCTCGCTCTTCAGCATTCAAATATTTACTTAGTTTATCTGTACTTAGTGAGGTGATGTAACTCACCCTGATATTAATATATTGTATTTGAGAATGAGAGTAAGTAGACAGAATGGTCAAGAAAGGACTCTATGTTGACAGAAATGATACTTGAATTTGATTACAAATTAATTATGCCAGGTAGCTTCTCTGGAAATAAGAGATATACTTAATAGATAACTCACTGTTTCATGTGACTTTTAGAAGGAATTAGTAAATGTTATCATGAATAATTAAAATTTCCAGAACAAACAATAATAATTCCCCCAAAATAATGTCCAACTTATGTAAATTTTAAAAATGAGGAAATGCACATTCTTAATGTGAGTTTTACCAAACTACTAAATTTAGGCAAACACATGAGCTTACTAAAATCAGAGAATGAGTTACACTGATTAATTATTAACCTAAAACTCTCACTCCTAAAGAGATCAAAGCTTATATTTCATAGTTACTAAATAAAGATTTATTATAAGGAGATGAACTGTGTGATTTAAAGACTTTATAAATTATCTGAGTGGCACCAACTAAATAAAATTAGATTTTTTTGGAAACTCTTGCTTTATTCAATAGGAATAGCAAGTTCATTATTTGCCAGTAAATGGAATAATCGGCTAATTAGCAGCACTTGTTATGTGATGAATATTCAATTACCAGAATAGAAAAGAGAAGGGGGCATGATACCTCTGTAAATTAATTCCTTCTTGTGGACTGAATTTGCATCCACCTGGCAGAAAACATAAACAGTCTCTTAAGAAAACCCTTGGGAGTTTTGTCAAATGCAAGATATAAAAGAGCATTTAACCCTTTCATTCTTTGTCAGAAGACTGTCCCTCACAGATGGGTTTTTTTTTCCATAGTGTTGGTTGAAATTAATTACATCTGTCCAAGCTGCATATATTTTGCAATGTTTAGAATGGTAATTAGATATACTTCCTGTCTCATTTAGGTCCTGTATCACTTGTAGAGAAAAGCTGTAAAGAAATTATAAAACTGTCTCATTCAACACATATGTAAGTAGGTGATAATTATATGCAATTATAATGATCTTTAAAAATCATGAACAAACCTATAATCACCCAAGATACCTTTAATAAGAAGTGAATTTCTTATTTGTCATCTAAATGCTATCTCTACTTTCCCTTTTCTGGATATTTTCCTTTTCCCATATTGAACACTTTCTCTCTTTCAATTTCTAGATATGAAAACTGGAATAGCTTTCTCCTAACAATTTCCTAAGACAGTCATAGAAGCTGTGCACTTTAGGAACACTCCAAGCTTACTTGAACTGAGTAAGAAAAAGAAATATGATCATTGCTCTAGTCTGTCTCAACTTTGCCTATATCTTATGGACATGTCTGTCATGGCTGGTGCTCTGTAGAAAGTACAAGAGCTGCTATGTATCAACATCAGAATGTCAACCACACATTGACTTAGCTGTGTGGAAGAATGGGAGGTATTGGTCTCTGTGGCAGTTGATGTTATGATGTAAGGTGCTTGATTGGCACACTTTTAAAACTATGGGATTTAACTCTGGGTTTTACAGTTGTGATCTTCACGGCAGTGAGTTTAGAAAGCATAAATCTTTAAATACGCCCAATCTTCACTCCAATTTTAATCAGGAAATTTGATCTCATGATACAAATAAAAACCAAGAGTATTTAATTAGTGCCTATTTTAATTAACTAATGATCTAATTTAGGATTGATTAAGGTAGAGTGCCACTGTTACATGAATTTAATGTAGCCACATTATTTACAAGTGATTGCTCATTCTTGTTCTACTACAGCATAATTGATTGTGGGTTGCTTTCCAATATTTTTAAAATAATATACATGTTTTTATTGTGTCTTGCTTATTTCTCTAATTAGTGGTGTTTTGATGAGGGACTTAGTAGGAGTTGTCATGGCACTGGATTAAGAAGAAGCAGGGGGACTATAAGGAATACATCCTCTCTGGGTGCAGTGGTCTATACCTACAATCCTGGCATTCTGAAAACTCAGCCTTAAGATTCAAGGTTCAAAGGAACTCTGATCAACATGGTGAGACACCTGGGGAGCCATCCCATACACGGTCACCAAATTCAGACACTATTGTGGATACCAGCAAGTGTTTGCTAAAAGGAGCCTGATATAGCTGTCTCCTGAGAGGCTCTGACAGTGCCTGGCAAATAAAGAGGTGGATGCTCTCAGCTAACCATTGAATTGAGCACAGGGTCCCCAATGGAGGAGCTAGAGAAAGAAATGAAGGAGCTGAAGGGGTTTGCAACCCCATAGGAAGAACAACAATATCAACCAATGAGACTCCCCAGAGGTCCCAGAGACTAAACCACTAACCAGAAAGTGTAAATGGAGGGACCCATGATTCCAGTTGTATATGTAGCAGAGGATGGCCTTGTTAGACATCAATGGGAAGAGAGGCTCTTGATCCTGTGGAGGTTAGATGCCCCAGTGTAGTAAAATGCCAGGGTGAGGAGGCAGGAGTGCTTTGGTGGGTAGGGGAACACCCTTTATTTAAGCTTGGAAGTTCTTAAAAAAAAAAAAAAAAAAAAAGAGTACATATAAAAACACAAGAAGACAAATTTTCACAACCAGGAAGAGTTCCCCCCAAGATATACCACCTACTGGCACCTTGAATTTAAGCCTCTTCAAATCCAGATTTGTTTTCCTCTTGTCATATAATATCATATCAATAGACATACACACACACACACACACACACACACACACACACACAAACACACACACACACACACGTGCATGCCAATTTGCAGCAGATAATCCACCCTCCACATGTATTTGATTAATTAATATTTACTGATTAATTGAAGTAAGGAAAAATAAGGGCCAGGGATCAGCTTCACAAACCTCTTCCATCTTATTTTTCTAAGTAATCACAAGCTTTATAGTTCAGAAGGCACATTGAAGAACTTGCTTGGGTGAACCAAAATTCATTTCTTATTCTATCAGATGCTATTAGGCCCAAGTACATGTCACAGATAGGAATCTATAGGAAAAAAATATTAAGTTCTTCTGAGGCATTGCACCTGTGTGAAATCACTGTCTGTATGGTTTCCTTGTTTTATAGACCAATTCATGCCATCATTGCTTAACTGTGCAATGCAAGTGCATGAACATGCTATAGTTTGTATCAACCGTATCTCCCAAAATACCAGAGATTCGAAACTTGACCCATGTCTTAGTGTTCTATTTCTGAGAGGTGACACTATGACTATAGCAACTTTTCTAAAGGAAAAACATTTGATTGGACTTTTGTTTTCAGATGGTTAGTCCATTGTTATTGTGGTAGGTATCATGGCAGCATGCAGGCAGTCACAGTGCTGGAGGAGGAGTTTGAGAGTTCTAATTCTCTGTCCACAAGCAGCAAGAAGAAAGACACTGGAACTGGGTTGGGTGTTTTACAAACCTAAAGCTGCAACCCCCAGTGACATACTTCCTCTAACAAGGCTACATCTACTCTAACAAGGCCATACATTCTAATCCCTTTCAAATAATGCCAAGCATTCAAATATATGATATCATATATATAAATACATGGGGGTGATTCCTATTCAGACCTCCATAGTTCCCACAATAGTTCCAGGAAGAACATACTAGGAGATTTTTTTTATGCTGCAGGAAACCTATATGTGAAAGGATTCGGGGATCTCTTCCTCTCTGCGTTTCATGGACATATCACAACATAAATTCCTTCCATTCTTCTAATTTAGTTGCTTTAGTCATCTTATTGTAGTGACAGAAAACTGAATAATGCAGTCCAGAGTATTCTTTGCACAAATAGAGCTATAATCATGATATTTATGCAGTGAACACTAGGGAATTGTAAGAAAGCAACTAAGTAAAAGGCCAAGAATAAAAAATACAAAATAAGATTTTAAGGGCACCATTTTGCAATGTGATGAGAAAGATAATCTTTAACTCCATGACGATTATTTTAATCTAATTAATTCCCAATGCCACAGTACTACAAATGATTCATAATCATCATTAAATTCTAGAAACCCTTTACCTCATTTTCAATTCTCACATTTTACAGAAGAGAACAAAGTGGAATCATTCTTTTCCCAGCTTCATTAGCATTGTAATTTCTTGCCAAGAGGATCAACTTGAAATACTCAAATTCAACTTCAAGTTGAAGTGTACACTAATCCAGTTAAAACCTCTCTAAAAATTTGACATAAATTAATGAAGTTTCCAAATGTTTTGTCAAATACATATAATGATGCAAGAGATTTAGACACATTTTCTTTCTTCACAACATCATGAGTTTCTTGTTACATTCTCAGAGGGAGATTTTGAAATATAATATAAACATAATAAATCATATGGTGAATCATGCCTAGCCTGTATTTTATAATTTTTCTATTAGCTAACATTTATTTTCACTTGATATTGAATTACCACACAACTTAGTATTTCACTTAACTTAATGTGTGGTTGAATTATTTGAGCCAGTAAAAAAAAAGAAAAAATTACAAATTAAACAAGGCTTGTGAAGAAACTGACATGTTGGCTCAGGGTTTAAGCGCACTTGCTCATCACGCAGAGGACCCAAATTCAATTCCAGTACTTACATCATGGATTGTAAATATCTATCACTTCAGTACTGAGGGGTCCAGTTCTCTCTTCTGACCTCTGAAGATACCAGGCACACTTATATAAACATACATGCAGGCAGGCAAACACCATACACTTGAAATATAAATTAATAAATCTTAAAAATAATAGCCTGTGAATATTTTGTTTACATTACATTCAAATATCAACAATCTGGGGAAGTCATTTTATAAAAATCTTCTATAAACAAAAAGACCCTGAGAAACCCATTATAATAGGATCCTAGGATAGATATTACATATTGTTCTTTAAATTTTTTCAGAAAGAAAAATGCTGTCCTTGTGCTACAGATCTGGCAGATAATTATGAACTTGAATGTAACTGTTGGGCAGAGAATTGAAAACAGAACATCGCATTTCTTAATTGAGTCATTCACAATGTCCTGCCTCTGATAGTGTCTAGAATAAAACACAAGTGTTTGTGCATATGTAATCATCTAAGATCAGATGACATTGAATCATGAAAGATGTGTTAAGAATGCAAGCCTATTATGAAATGGAAAAAGCCAATGTATTCTCTCTGACTCATGTAGTTCAGTGCCCTCCACCATGGAAACTGTTAAATTTCCTTTACAAAGGGTGCTCAAGATTGAAATAGCGTCCCTCTAGCTACGTCAAATCAGCATGTCCCTTATGACTTTTTATCACCTGCTTAACTAATAAGTAAATTTTAATAAAATTTTAAAACAGCATTAAAGATATTTGAAGAAACTATTTAAAACAGCATATTTTCTTCATACTTTCTAATAATCAACACTATTCATCCCCAGGTTTTCTGATAAGAAATGAGAATATGTAATAACTGTTCCTATGGAAAAGTGAAAAATTATCAGGAGGCCCAGATAAAATAAATTAAAAGAAAAAAGTCAAATTTCTTGTTGTTGTACAGAAAAGCATCCTAGAAAAACTAAGAAAGTAATCTTTCAACAAACCTAAAGGAAGACAGAGGCAAGAACATAATCTCAACTTTAACAACAAAAATAACAGGAAGCAATTACTTTTCTTCAATTTCTCTTAGCATCAATGGACTCAATTCCCCAATAAAAAGACATAGACTAATAGACTGTTTACACAAACAGGACCCAACATTTTGCTGCTTGCAAGAAACCCACCTCAGAGAAAAGGATACACATTACCTCAAAGTGAAAGGTTGGAAAACTATTTTCCAAGCAAACGGTCCGAAGAAACAAGCTGGAGTAGCCATTCTAATATCAAATAAAATT
>NC_034610.1:39157055-39165923 GCF_900095145.1 Mus pahari | reverse complement strand
CTCTCTCTCTCTATATATATATATATATATATATATATATATATATATATATATATATATATATATTATGAACCAAACTAAGGATGCTATCATCTTTGAGTTTTCTGTAACTAAAGACTAAATTCCCTGAGGTATATTGCTTTCTTAAAGTAGATTCTATTTTCAGGTTGGAAAGGATTTGTGTTAGTTTCCTTCTGTTTACATAACAATGAACCACAATCCAAGGGGATTACAATAAAGAATACATTCCTCCCCATTTCTGGAAGTCAGAATAGCAAAAATCAATGTCAGCCAGAAACTCTTCCCTCTGATGGCCCTAAATAACTTTTTCCTACTAACTATTGCCAAGTTCTGCTAATTTCTGAGTGTGTTCAGCATCCCTTCACTTACTGCCACATTAGTCCAATTTTCCCTCTGCCTCCATGACTACCTTCCCTCTGTATCTATTTGTCTTTATTCAATTCCTTTCTAGTTAGAAAACTAGCTGTTGGACTTGAGGCTCACCCTGACCTGGTGTGCCCTCACCTTAACTTGATTGTTTATGCAAAGGCTTCATTTTCATATTTTGCAACCTCAGGCCTTCTAATTGTCATTCTTGCTCTCTGAGAAAAAGGTCATAATCACAGAATAGAGCTGGTAAGATATTTGCATAACATTTTAGGTGATAACATTCAATCCAATGTAAAATCACACAAATGTTAATAGACCAGTCAATTATGAATAGATCAGAGAGACATTCCAACTAACTCTGCTCAAGTCCTTATGTTGTTGTTAGAGCTCACTCATAGCATGCACCCCATGTATCAAGTGATGTCTTAAAAGTACACAAAACAAGCACATAAATCAAGTGCAGTTTCACAGACAGTGAAACTTAAGCATATGTATATTTTCCCTTGATTCTCTTCTTGAACTCTACAGACTGTAGAGTATTACCTTGTCAATAATGTTAACTATTAAATATTAGAGACAGTTTATTTTCCCAAAAGATCTCCTCCAGGATATACATCCCATTTTACTTGATTGTCTTTCAAAAATATGTCATGAGCAGACTGAAAACCATGACATGTGTCTCTCAGGAAACCTGATTTAGTTCCAATTGTCTCATTTTAAAGAAAATGTCTCTTAATTGCTTAGTTTCACATTTAATTAGAGTTGTTCTCATAATAGCTTTGATGTCAGACAGATGTGGCTATGAATCCAAAATTT
Source organism: Mus pahari (assembly GCF_900095145.1). Lineage (NCBI taxonomy): Eukaryota > Metazoa > Chordata > Mammalia > Rodentia > Muridae > Mus > Mus pahari. Next base: position 39,164,717 of record NC_034610.1, on the reverse strand, counting down.
GCCACAATATAACTGTTTTGACATTAAAATTAAATAATTTCCCTAAGCTTCAACTTTCAGCTTGGTAAAATGAGGATATAACATTATCACAAAGAGTTAATGAAAGTAATAATTAGATAATAGGTCATTAGCATAGTGCTTGCTAGAGTAACTGGTGACATGATAATTTTTATTGTTTCTGCTACATGGAAATATCATTTACAACCAAAAAACCTGCTATATCATTCATAGACTATAACCCTGTATTGTTTTATGTCCTGACAATGCTCATAGCTCATGTGGATTTGTTCAATTTTAACAGACAAAATATCCTTATCTTTGTATTTGTGTTTAAAAGCAGTTTCAAACACCTAAGGTTCTAATGATCAGGGGATTGAAATGAATAATTTTGCATTTGAAATAGGGCTTTGCAACTGTTTAATTTCCATTATTTACCATGAAGTTATTACTGAAAAAAAGAGAAGAATACTATGATTTAAAAAGAAAAGAAAAGAAAAAAGAATCTCCTACTTGAACTACATCTCTTATCAAGACCCTGTTACTCTGTTCACTGCACATCCATTGCCAATCCTTGGAAAATGAGGCAGAAAAATTCAGTTACTACCTGATTGAGATTTTCTTTCCATTTTTCTTCAAAAGTAAATTATTTTTTAAAGACAGGGAACAGCAAAATAAAACTCTGTATTTTGTAACTTTCCTTAGAATCAGAAATATCTCCTGGACACAATTCTGATTCATTACCTATATGTAGAAATATTGTATTGGACTCCTAAGATTAGTGCATCCTAAGTGTTTTACATGAAGAAAAGTAGCTATCCTCCCACTCACACAGTATGTAGGAGACACATCACTACTCGTCCTGATTCATTCGAGGTGCCATGACTGAAGGAGAAGGCACTAAATGGAAGTACAAAGTAGAACTCCATGAAAACAAAAGACTCTAGTGTACACAAAGTCACAAAGCATTTTTAACTCCAGCATTAAAACTAAAACTATACTATCAATAATAACTGTACTGTAGGGATATAATGTCTGCACAACATAAAATAATGTAAATTATGACCCCAATAAAATAAAATTGAATAATTAATAAAATACAACTTTTTATATAATGGAAGCTAAGTTGTTAGCAACTCAAAATACAATGTGTACTGTAATTGCTCATTAAAATCTCTGTGATGTCTCCAAGCCAACAGAGAGAATCCAGGAGAATCACAACAAAAGAAACATCAAAAGAAATATCAAACCATACATATACACATATGCATACATACACATATATATGTATATATGTACACATGTGTATATACATGCATACATACATACACACATATGTACTCAAGCATGCACATACATACACACACATACAAACTCACATATGCACCCATCAAGTTGTATGACACTGTTCCTGGGAAAAATGTGAACCCATCTACTCATCCAAATAGGGAACTGAAGGCACATAAAGTACAAACACTATTAAAGCCCAATTTGGCAAACCATGAGTTTTATTAGGGTTGCGTACAAGAACATATGTAAAGAGGTTTTTATGGAAGCAAAATTGACTCTTAAAGAAGTTTGTGCCCTGAGTGAGGTAACCCAATCACAAAAGAACTCACATGATATGTACTCACTGATAAGTGGATATTAGCCCAAAAATTTAGACTACCCAAGATGCAATTTGCAAAATACATGAAACTCAAGAAGAATGAAGACCAAAGTGTGGACACTTTGCCCCTTCTTAGAATTGGGAANAAAACACCCAAGGAAGGAGTTACAGAGACAAAGTTTGGAGCTGGGATGAAAGGATAGACCACCCAGATACTGCTATACCCAGGGTTCCATCCCATAATCAGCCACCAAATGCAGACACTATTGCATACGCCAACAAGATTTTGCTGAAAGGACCCTGATACAGCTCTCTTTTGTGAGACTATGCCAGTGCCTGGTTAATACAGAAGTGGATGCTCACAGTCAGCTATTGGATGGAACACAGGGCCCCCAATGGAGAAGCTAGAAAAAGTACCCAAGGAGCCGAAGGGGTCTGTAACCCTATAGGTGGAACAACAATATGAACTAACCAGTACCTCCAGAGCTCGTGTCTCTAGCTGCATATGTAGCAGAAGATGGTCTAGTCGGCCATCATTGGGAAGAGAGGCCCCTTGGTCTTGCAAACTTTATAAGCCCCAGGGGAACACCAGGGCCAAGAAGTGAAAATGGGTTAGTAGGGGAGGGTATAGGAGACTTTGGGGATAGCATTTGAAATGTAAATGAAGAAAATACCTAATTTTTTTTTTTAAAAAAAAAGAAGTTTGTGTCATCAAAAGTTCACACACCATGAGTGACAGTTCCTGAAGGTTAGAAACATGGAATATTCTGGGTGACCTGCAGGAAGCCAATAGGGAGGAGAGCTTTTTCCAGATGCCTAAGTTGGTCTGAGGCACTTCCAGGTAGCTCTTCTGCTCTCTGGTTCTCCTGGACAGCGTAGCATGCCTCTGTACAGCTGATCTGATCCACTTCTAAGATGCTCAGCTTGGCTAAGGGTGTCTTGTCTCACAGCAGTCCAAACTGCTTATAAATCCTTAGAGAGGATGCCTGGGGAAACTAGGCAGTTTCAGAAACCATTGTTTCATTTAAATCCTGAGTTTAAGAAACCTCTCTACAAGATGGAAGAAATGTTCACCTCATTTTAGAACATTCTGTTTTAACCAGATTTGTGTCTAGGATACAGTTTTTTTTTTTCTTCCTTTGGAAACTGCTACACAATAATATACAAACACATACATGCATACACATTTACATACAACAACATATTTACACATACTCATATACACTCAGAGATACCTACATATCACACATACACACACACACATTACTCACACATGTATATACACACACACATACTATACATACACACACACACACACACGCGTACTCTATTTATCAATAGAGTGGCTGATACAAAACCAAACAGCTACAAAAAGAAAACAAAAACAACTCCTGTGTTGACAGTGGGCTCACATTAGTTTTAAGCAAGAAATAGGTTGGAAATGAATGAAAATTACATAAATGTGCCAAAAGTCTACCTAAGCACATCATTTTACAGCATATTGTTGTGTCTGAGTTATGACTAAATGCATCACAATATTAATAGGAAGTTTACATTCCCCCAATTAAATAATGAAGGGACATCTAAACAGTATACCAACAAGCTTATGGAGATCACCATTGCTCAAGTGCAGATAAAACACACACACACCCTTCATAGCAACACAATGTGCCTTTCTCAAGTATTCCAGGAGTTAATTCCCAGTATGAATCATATTGGAACACAAACCCACTCCAAATGCACTTAGGAGAAAATTATAAACATACAGTAAAATTATACATTAAGGAGCAAGTAAAGCTGGAACATTCAAAACTATGTTGCAATTAAGGACAAATCTTTAAATATACTTTGATGAAATAGCAAAAGAGGCAGGGGGAAAGATAAAATATCTCAAGATGAAAGGAAAATGAAACATCATACCATAACTATTAGAATTCAGAAAAAATAATGCGAAAAGGAAAAAACGTTTGCCAAACATCATTGTTCAATGAACCAGAAAAGCAAGATCCTAGGGTCATCATTAAACAACGGAAAGAAACAGAAAAGATAAATTAAAAAATAAACAAACTAGTGAAAACAGAAATAGAAGAGCATTTCAGCTGAGTTTAGTTTCACAAAATAAAGAGGATAAACCTTGAGTAGCAATAACTAAGATGAAAAACAGACATGATAAAATGAGAAGAAATGATATTGCAGCTGATACAATAGAAGTACAAAGAACCATAGAGATAAGGATACACTAAATTTGCATAATCCTGAAGACATGAATACCTTGTTAGTCACATATTCCCTCCCAAGGATTCAATTAAGAAGAAATTGAATATTTAAGTGACCACTATTAAATAAATGTTGAACTGTTAACAAAACACCCACAGCAAAGAAAGGCTGCAGACCAGACAGCTGTTTGGAAGAGCTCTAAAACCATTTAAAGAATTAACATAAAATTTTCAATAATATATCTTAAAAGAGAAAACATTTCCAAACCCATTTTCTAATTACAACATTGTCTAATACCAAAATCAGACAAAGATTCCAGAACAAGAAATAAAATCTGAGGGTAATATCTCTGATGAAGAAATATGTATAAACCTTCATAATTACAAGAGATCAACAACACATTATTAAATGAATCAATGACAATAACGAGAAGTAATTAATCCCTGGTATTCAAAGGTGGTTTAGCATGTAATAATTGATTAATATGATGCACTGCAAAAACAGAATGAAGGTTGAGAATAATGTCATTTCATTAGATTGAGTAAAAATTCCCTATAGGCTTTTTCATTAGAATTCTTGGTCCGCATTTGATGTCCCCATAATTTAGCAATGCATAGTAGATGTAGCCTTGTTGGAAGAACAAGCCTTTAATTTTAAAAGATTTGTGATATGAGGACCCCAACACACATACAGTAGAGGAATTCCAGGTCTGTGTTCATTCAGAGATGCTGCACCTAACCCTCAAGAGACTGGAGGCCCCAGGGAGTTTAGAGGTCAGGTGGGGTGGGGGATGGTGGCATCCACATGGAGATGGGTGAGGTTGGAAGTAAGTGTGGGATGTGGAACATTCAGAGGGTGGATGGGGGTTGGGGAATGGAATATGGAGTGTAAAATATTAATTAAAATATTTAAAAAATGTTTAAAGAAAAATAGTTGTACCATTTATAATTCACTGGTTTCCTGTTTTTGGTTCAAGGTGTGAGCTCTCAGCTATTCCTGTCAACATGCCTTGTACTTGCCGCCATGCTTCCCCACATCAAGATAGGCACTCCTATACTTCTAGAACCGCAAGCCCAAAGTAAATTATTCTTTCTACAAGATGCCTTGTTCAGGGTGTTTTATCACAGTAACAGGAAAGTAGCTAAAATAATGTATCTCAAATTACAGAGGGGAAAAAGTCACTGTATTAAATGCCTTCATAAATTAAGTACAGAAGAAATATATCCCAACATGATAAGGAATATATATGAAGAGTCTATAGGAAACATCGCATTCAACAATAAAAATTGAAACTCCCCTAGATGATCAGAAGATGAAATTCCACACTTGTCACTTCTATTAAATACAGACATGAAAGTCTTATAACACAAAGAGATAATCAACAAGACAAAAGGGTAGACAGAGAAGGGGACAGAGAGGAGAAACACAGAGGTAACTTCATCCAAAGAAAACAGCACTTATTTCTTAAGTTATGATCTTATAGGTAGGAACTCTAATGACTCCACAAATGAAGATTTGTTAGTTGAAAAATGCCAAAAGGTAAGGTTTAATTTGCCTTGCTTCTTTATGTTAACGAAATAAGTTAAGGGGAAAAACCTTCTGTGTACTTGTATTAGTATCAAAATGAAGAAATTAAAAATAAGCTTGAAAATAATCTGAAATGTTTGGATAATAAACAAGTTGCAAATTGATGAAACTAAAGAAAATACAAATAAAGTGAAACAAGCCAATGTTTCTTCACTGAGATGTTGATATTGTTAAAGTGTTCACTCTTCCCAAGTAGATGTAATGATTGAAGGACATTCCTTTCAAAATGCCAAAAGTAAAATATTCAGAAATGGAAAAATAATAGTATTGATATGAAATTGAAATTGCTTCAAATCTCCAAAGCAATCATGAAAAGAAGAAATAGGAAAAGAAGCAATAATCTATGAGATTTCAAAAATCTACTGCAAAGCCTCAGGGAAGAAACTACCTATTTAAATTCAGACACATAAACCAACACACACAGAAAGGAAACTATCCTAGATATACATCAACCAGAGACACAACATGGAGACAGGACGGGCTCCCCAAAAAATAAAATTGGAAAAATTAGGAAACTCCACAAAGCATCATTGAAGTGAACATTTATGTTACACAAACACACACACACACACCTCAAATAAGTTTGTTTGAAATTTTACATGTGAAATGATAAAGCTTCTAGAAAACACAGTGATGATGTTTGCATGGAAAACTATGACCTGAAACACAGGCAACCAAAGCAAAAGCAAAGAGAAGCTATAGTAAACAAAAATGTCTCTGCATAGTAAAGAAGCAAATGACATCATAAGGCAATCAGAGAGTGGAAAAATATTTTCAATTTGTATGTCCAATAACAATAAATAACCAAAAAATGTATAGGACAATCCTACAATTCGATAGCAACAGATATCATGATTAAAACTTAAGTTGAATGAACATTTCTCAAAAGAAGACATGTAACCATTCAACAGGTGTAGTAAAAACATCAACATTACTTGTCATCAGGGAAATGCATTTCAAAGCCACACTTAGATATCTTCTGTCAGTTTCTTAGAATTAAAATAGTTTATTAAAATAGCAAAAGACAGCAAGTATAAGTTAGAATGCGGGTGAATTAAACTACTGTGTGCTTTCTGTTCCATGATAAATCTGTGCATCCGCTATCAGTTGGATGACCTTGCCTAATTTTGGTTCTCATTTCTTGACTTCTTCATCTGAAAACTTATTGAGTAATTTTACTTTTTTATTTTATGTTCAATTATATTTAATAATATTATATTTATTTTTATTTATATTGCTAACAACTTTAGCATATTTGGATACCTGAAGAAATAAAACACCCTTTGGCTTACATAATACATACATATATAAAAATGTCTATTTAAAAACAAATATCTGATATTTACATTGACCACCCATCTTTAAGAATGTGAGCTTCAATATATAGCAAAATAAGTGCAAATTAAATTAGAAGGCAAGATAGAGTTATTAAAGGCCATTTCAACAAATTTAGGGAAACAACTGAGCTAATTAAATTCAAGGTAAAATTCAGATAAATGAGCAAAAATTATTGTGTAGCTGCTTAAAAAGTATCCCTTAGATGAATATGATTTGTGCTCAGAAGAGTTAAACATAAACAGTAAGAAAGGTCACAGAAAGCTCCAGATTTCCTAATAACCATTCTATAATAGCCGGAAGAAAATGGAAACATTCCCCTCTTTTAACAATGGTAAACAGAATTGTAACTGTCATTGTACTAACCACTTATATTGAAAAACGACACAGTAGGACTCCTGGTTAGTTACCCTTTGATTCTCTTGTAACATACAAAACATAAACTATTTGCCCGCTGATCAATAGACTTAAGCCAAAACCAATAACCTGAATAATTTCTCAAAGAGTTGGCCAGTGGGACTGGCTAGTAGTCTTGATGCTCATTGCTTAGCATATTCTATCACTGCAGCTCGATGATGAAGCAGCGTCCATGCAGGTTATCCCTGACGAAGAAAATGCAAAGTGGCCAGAAAATACAAGCACCTGAAAAAAAAAAAATTACAAAAACCTGGGAAGAGAATGGAGAAAACTTGAAGAGAGGCAAAAGGGCTGAAGAGCTCTTACTTCAGGTCTAGGGTCTTTTTGCGTTTTTGTTTTTTCTTTATTATTATTTTCTTTATTTACATTTCAAATGCTATCCCGAAAGTCCCCTATACCNCCCCCCCCCCCGCCCCTGCTCCCCTACCCACCCACTCCCACCACTTGACCCTGGCCTTACCCTGTGCTGGGTCATATAAAGTTTACAAGACCAAGGGGCC
>NC_034610.1:39142461-39157019 GCF_900095145.1 Mus pahari | reverse complement strand
GGTTAGTTCATATTGTTGTTGCACCTACAGGGTTGCAGCCCCCTTCAGCTCCTTGGGTACTTTCTCTAGCTCCTCCATTGGGGGCCCTGTGTTCTAGGGTCTTTTTAGATCCCCATTAAAGTACCAAGATGAACAGACCAAGGTGACTCTGATGGAGCCACAGACAAAGGTACGTTCTCTAGACATTGGAAACGAGCATTTCAGTCATCGAAACAACCAGCGTATACTGTGTGTAATATTTTAGGATTGTTGAAGAACGTGAAGTCAAATAGCACAATTGGAATTCTCGAAGCTGCTTCATGAGTTTTTTCCGTTCTTTAGAAGCCTTGCCCATTCTCCAAGCAGGGTCAGAAAACAGAGTAAAATTTCCCTCATCCTAAAGTCCAGCTACTACAGTAAACTAAAGCATAGTGGAACATCTCAAGCACACTGTACAGTATCATACCAGTCACTGACTACTAAAACCTATTGGTCCTTGTTAAGTACTTCATGAAGTAGCAGAACTGTTTCTCACTTCTCTACCAGAAGATTCTGGACCGAGTTCTGCATTTGCTTACATACATGTTAGAGCAAGTTGCTCTTCTCTTGCACAAGAAACTTCTTATCTGCCATTGGCACTCTGGAATGCCAGGGTAGTCTTGTATTTTTCTGCTTGTTTTCAGACACTTGTTCTCACCAAACACAACTATGCAGCTCTGAGATAGAGGGAATTGAATTATTTTATTTTTCTCTTCCACATTAGCTTTTTGATGTCTTATTTTGTTTGTGTAACATTTTGTGTGCATTTATGTGTATAAAAGGTATGCACTGGTGTGCACAGCGGCTAGAACAGGGCACTGGATGCCCCGAAAATGAGCGTCACATTGTGTATTGCAAGAATGAAACATGGGTCGTCAGCAAGATCAGCAAGTGCCCTTGACTGATGATGACAGCTCCAGCTTCCTCCTGCATCTGAATGAACCATGCATAGTCCCTTAACCAAATCTTAACCTCACAAATAAGAAAACACTCATATTTTAGAATTGATGATGAAGTCTAGTGCAGTATTACTTTTTGACTGTAAAACACAATTGTTTAAAGAGCAATCTAAGACAAAAGAAATATGTGCTATAAGGTAATAAATTGCAAAGATCATAGTATCATGAATCAAATCATATATTTCAAATTTTGTGTACCTGGTTGATTTGAGATGATTTTCCAACAGAATATTAACATAAACACATATTTTAATTGTCCTAATATCAGATTATAAAATCAGTTTGATCTTTTAAACTAAGCGATAATTATCGCATATTTTGTAGTTTCATTAACTTAATATGTACTTTGAAGTCTTTCTCCAATTTTGCCCTCTGCAATTATTAGCATGCAGATTATATAAATATGATAATACAGTTTGAAATGTAAGAATACTTAAATTGGTGAAGTGCTATCACTTATTTTACAGCTACTGCTCCCGGTCATTTTAATACAATAATTAGGTCTAATAAATTGGTCCATAGCCTAGGAAACCATCCTGTATGAATCAATAGAATCTGCAAGCTTCTTGGTTGTCATAGGAACTGACTATAGCCAGAATGCTAACATAACACATGTTTTAGGCAGAGTTGATTAATATACCAAAGTTTAGGAAGAAGCCTATTCATACTGTACTAAAATGATTTCTATAATTGTATTTTATTATGCTTTCTGATATGCCATATCCTATTAAAATCCTAACAAACAAATGTTAGAATAACATACATAATATATAATACAGTTTGAAATGTAAGGATATTTAAAATGATAAAGTGCTGTCATATAAATATATATATGTTTATTATTTATATATAATATTTAAATATGTGTATAAGTATGTTTATATATTTAAAATGTTTTTACATTTTACATTTATATTAATTATTTATATATTTAAAATATATAATTTGTATTTATATATAATATATAACTATTTTCAAATGACTAGATTAGTTATTCCTGAGGGAATCTAGTATTTTTCCATTAAGGAAGAATTCCATCATCTCTTGTTATTTCAGATTAAACAGTGTATCAGTGTGACTTGCCCAGCAATTTAGTCATTCATGATTTGATGCTGAATTGTTCCCACCATTACTTCATTGTAACAATGCTTGTGCTCAAAAGATTTTCAAAATCCAACCTTGGTATTCATTGAATTACATCATCCTTAGGATTCAAAATATAATTTTTAAAATAAAAAGAATTTAATTAGAGCCTTGAATCAACTTTGCAGTGTTTTGTATGAAAATAATAGAAATCTTGAGAGTGAGCTATTTCTTACCTAAAGCTTTTATTTATAAAGCATTAGAGAAAAATGTGGGTCATTATTTGTGATGAAGTACATTTTTTTTTTTACAAATTACTTCTTTTCATGTGATTGAAATAGTGGTACTATAATATAAGAAAATTACAAACCTAAGATATTAGCATCTCGACCTGAAAATAAATTGCAACTAAGTCTTCTGTAAAACAAAAACTTACTTTAAAAAAAACTATCTATGAAACAGTAGTCCATGGTAGATACAACCATATATACTATACATATACAGAAATACATGTGTGAAAAATATATTGTGTGTATATATGCTACCCAAATATGGACATATATGCTTCTGGGTGAGTAGAGGAAGGGAAGTAAGGGGTAGAGAAAAAGAGAGGTGTCAGGAGACTCTACACATACAACTATCAGTCTTATTGAATAAAATTTAAACAAATTTTTTCATCCATAATCTTATCATATAACCTTATCTTACATTACAGAATTAAGCTTTGTGACTGCTATAATTCTTCTGTCTATATTTCCTACTCATTTTGAAAGTAAATACCTGGTCATAATTCTACCAACTAAAGGAATGAGCCCTACCTAATTCTTTTTTTTCCATTTTTTAATAAAGTATTTACTTCATTTACATTTCAAATGCTATTCCAAAAGTCCCCTATACCCTCCCCCCTCCCCTGCGCCCTACACACCCACTCCCACTTCTTGGCCCTGCAAGACCAAGGGGCCTTTCTTCCCGATGATGGTCCACTAAGCCATCTTCTGTTACATATGCAACTAGAGAAACGAGCTCTGGGGGTACTGGTTAGTTCATATTGTTGTTCCACCTATAGAGGGTTGCAGACCCCTTCAGCTCCTTGGGTACTTTCTCTAGCTCCTCCATTTGGAGTCCTGTGTTCCATCCAATAGCTGACTGTGAGCATCCACTTCTGTGTTTGCCAGGCACTGGCATAGCCTCAAAAGAGACAGCTATATCAGGGTCCTTTCAGCAAAATTTTGCTGGCATATGCAATAGTGTCTGTGTTTGGTGGCTGATTATGGGATGGACCCATGGCTGATTATGTTCCATCCTTTGGTCTTAGCTCCACATTTTGTCTTTGTAACTCCTTCCCTGCATTGTTTGTTCCCAATTCTAAGGGGCGAAGTATCCACACTTTGGTCTTCATTCTTCTTGAGTTTCATGTGTATTGCAAATTTTATCTTGGGTAGTCTAAGTTTCTGGGCTAATATCCACTTATCAGTGAGTGCATACCATGTGAGTTCTTTTGTAATTGGGTTACCTCACTCAGGATAATACCCTCCAGATCATTCTATTTGCCTAGGAATTTCATAAATTCATTGTTTTTAATAGCTGAGTAGTACTCCATTGTGTAAATGTACCACATTTTCTGGATCCATTCCTCTGTTGAGGGACATCTGGGTTCTTTCCAGCTTCTGACTATTATAAATAAGGCTGCTATGAACATAGTGGAGCATGTGTTCTTATTACCAGTTTGAACATTTTCTGGATATATGCCCAGGAGCGGTATTGCTGGATCCTCCAGTAGTACTATGTCCAATTCTCTGAGGAACCGCCAGACTGATTTCCAGAGTGGTTGTACAAGCTTGCAATCCCATCAACAACAGAGGAGTGTTCCTCTTTCTCCACATCCTCTCCAGCATCAACTGTCACATGAATTTTTGATCTTAGCCATTCTGACTGGTGTGAGATGGAATCTCAGGGTTGTTTTGATTTGCATTTCCCTGATGATTAAGGATGTTGAACATCTTTGAGGTGCTTCTCAGCCATTGGATATTCCCCAGTTGAGAATTCTTTGTTTAGCTCTGTGCCCCATTTTTTAATGGGGTTATTGGATTTTCTGGAGTCCATCTTCTTGAATTCTTTATATATATTAGATATTAGTCCTTATCATATTTAGGATTGGTAAAGATCCTTTCCCAATCTGTTGGTGGCCTTTTTGTCTTATTGACAGTGTCTTTTGCCTTACAGAAGCTTTGCAATTTTATGAGGTCCTGTTTGTCAATTCTCGATCTTACAGCACAAGCCATTGCTATTCTATTCAGGAATTTTTACCCTGTGCCCATGTCTTCGAGGCTTCTCCCCACTTTCTCCTCTATAAGTTTCAGTGTCTCTGGCTTTATGTGGAGTTCCTTGATCCACTTAGACTTGACCTTAATACAAGGAGATAAAAATGGGTCAATTTGCATTCTTCTATGTGATAACTGCCAGTTGTGCCAGCACAATTCGTTGAAAATGCTGTCTTTTTTCTACTAGGTGGTTTTAGCTCCCTTGTCAAAGATCAAGTGACCATAGTTGTGTGCGTTCATTTCTGGGTCTTTAATTCTATTCTATTGATCTACCTGTCTGTCACTATACCAGCACCATGCAGTTTTTAATCACAATTGCTCTGTAGTACAGCTTGAGGTCAGGAATGCAGATTCCCCCAGAGATTCTTTTATCATTGATAATAGTTTTTGCTATCCTAGGTTTTTTGTTATTCCGGATGAATTTGCAAATTGCCCTTTCTAATTCTTTGAAGAATTGATTTGGAATTTTGATAGGGATTGCATTGAATCTGTAGATTGCTTTTGGCAGGATAGCCATTTTCACTATGTTGATCCTGCCAATCCATGAGCATGGGAGATCTTTCCATCTTCTGATATCTTCTTCAATTTCTTTCTTCAGAGACTTGAAGTTCTTATATATATTTTTCACTTCCTTAGTTAGAATCACAACAAGGTATTTTATATTATTTGTGACTATTGTGAAAGGTGATGTTTCCCTAATTTCTTTCTGATCCTGTTTATCCTTTGAAAAAAAAAGGATAGAAAAAGGTCACTGATTTGTTTGAGTTAATTTTATAACCAGCTACTGCACTGAAGGTGTTTATCAGGTTTAGGAGTTCTCTGGTGGAATTTTTAGGGTCACTTATAAATACTATCATATCATCCGCAAATAGTGATATTTTGACTTCTTCCTTTCCAAGTTGTATCCCCGTGACCTCCTTTTGTTGTCTAATTGCTCTGTCTAGGACTTCAAATAGTATATTGAATAGGTAGGGAGAAAGTGGGCAGCCTTGTCTAGCCCCTGATTTTAGTGGGATTGCTTCCAGCTTCTCTCCATTTACCTTGATGTTGGCTACTGGTTTGCTGTCGATTGCTTTTATTATGTTTAGGTATGGGCCTTGAATTCCTGATCTTTCTAAGACTTTTATCATGAGTGGGTGTTGGATTTTGTCAAATGCTTTCTCAGGATCTAACGAGATGATGGTGTGTTTTTTGTCTTTGAGTTTGTTTATATAGTGGATTACATTGATGGATTTCTGCACTACGCCCATCTGGACCTGGGCCATGATGTTGCCTTCCAATCCCAGGAGGCAGCCAAGGGTAACAGCAGTAGCTTATATTCTTTTGGGAGTCTCTTGGAATCTGTTGATCAACAACTTGAAGACAGGTTTATATTGCATGCCCCTGGACATTTTGTTAGATTTTCTGTAATCTTCAGGGAAAGTATTATCATTCCAAATGATGCAACTTCATCTAAAATATGATAATGCATAGATACTTATACATATACCTGTATATGCATATACATATAATCTTGTATAAAAACAAATTGTTTTCCTAAGATTAAAAAATATTTAGTGATAGTTTTCCCTCCTTCTTCACTTCCTCAATTTCACCCTTCCCCCATGGCTTATGCAAGTCTTCAAATTTTGTTTTCCTAATTTTTCCAATCATAGAATGTATGTTCTACTTTCCCTTCTCCAGAATTACTCTCTCCTACGACCCCTTTAAACTTTCTGTCCTGATTTCTGTGATTACTTTTGGTTATATACCCATTCCCATCTAAACATTGTGATTTAGGATTCAGAGAAAGAGAGAGAGAGAGAGAGAGAGAGAGAGAGAGAGAGAGAGAGAGAGAGAGAGAGAGAGAGAGAGAGAGAGAGAGAGAGAGAGAGAGAGAGAGAGAGAGAGAGAGAGAGAGAGAGACATAGAGGGAGACAGAGAGAGGAAGGAAGGGAGGGAAGAAAAGAGAGAGGGAAGAGAGGGAGGAAGGGAAAGAGAGGTTGACAGGTGAGAGAAGAAACTGTGACAATTGTCTTTCTGGAACTGGGTTAAATAACTCAGTATAATATTGTTCAGTTTCATTCATTTTTCAAAAATCTCCATGACTTCATTTCTTGATATTTATAGAACTCCTTTGTGTTTAGCAATAATTTAATTATTTATGCACTTTTGGAAGATATGTATGTCATTTCCATCTATTATATATTATGAATAAAGTATTAATAAACATGACCGAATAAGCAAGTACCAGTAGAATAGGATATAAGGTTCTTTGGTCATATGACAAGGAGTGGTACAGCTTGGCTTTCTTTAAGCTTTCTGTTAATTTTTCATGATAATATCTATATTGGTGAACCAGTTTGCAATCCCACCAACAGTGAATAAGGGTTGCTCTTTCCCCACATTCTCACCAGCATTTGTTGACATTGCTGCTCTTTTACTTAGCTATTCTGACTGCGATATGATGAAACCTCCAAGTGGCTTTAATTTTCATTTTCTTAGTGGCTACAGATGTTAAGCGCTTTAAAAATATTTCATAGCAACTGTGAAATCTTATACTGTAATTTCTCTTTCCAGGTCTCTATATTTTAATTATATATTTTAGAACTTCATACATACCTCTTTATTTCTTAGCCCAGGCCCTCCCAAATTCATAAGCTGTACTTTAATTAATGTTGTATGTACATAATGTGTATGTGTACATATATCATATACATGCATGTACATGAGTATATAAAAACTACTGAGTCCCTTTAGCTTACAATTTTCAGAGGCTCTGTCCATTATCATCATGTCTGGGAGCACTGGAGAAACTAGGCACAAAGGGATCTGGAGAAGGAATTGAGAGTCCTACATCCTGATCCTGTGGCAGCCAGGAATAGACTGGCCCTTCAACACTAGTTGGAGCTTGAACACTAGTAACCCTGAAGCACATGGACACAGTGACACACTTCTTCCAACAGGGCCCCATGTCTTAATAGTAGCATTTCCCATGGGCCAAGAACAACCAAACCACCACAGTTTTCTTGATCCTTATTTCATGTGTTCTTTGTACATTCTGAATATTCATACTCTATCAAATGTTTACTCAGCAAAGATTCCTTTATGGGCTTGCTCTTCACTAGACTTATATTTTTTTAGCTGAAATTAAGATTTTTAGTTTTTTAGTGTTTCAGTTGTTACTGGATAGGCATTATACCTGAGCAAATGGCGTCCTACTGATATAGTCCTTTCTTACATCTGTATCTCCTAGGCTCCAGCATCCTACTGATACAGTCCATTCTTATATATGCATCTTCTAGGCTCCAGCATCTTACTGATGTAGTCCTTTCTTATATCTGTATTATCTGGGCTCCGGCATCCTACTGATGTATACCTTTCTTACACCTGTATCTTCTGGGCTCCAGCATCCTACTGATATAGTCCTTTCTTACATTTGTATCTTCTGGGCTCCAGCATCCTACAGATGTAGTCCTTTCTTACATCTGTATCTTATAGGCTCCAGCATCCTACTGATATAGTCCTTTCTTATTTCTCTATCTTCTAGGCTCCAGCATCCTACTGATATAGTTCTTTGGTTTCAGCTCAATTTTTGGTTTTGTTTGTTGTTTTGAACTAGCAGTTTCACACTGCAGTATTTTCTCTGTTTAGAGTTGATTTTTTTTGTGCAGGTTGATAAATAGGGGTCTAATGCAATTTTTCTTTATTTTCACATTCCCCCTTCCCAACACATTTGGCTGAATATTCTGTCTTCTCACCACTATGCATTTTGGTTAATTTTGTCAAATATAAGATGGCTGTAGTTACATCCTCTCATGCTTCCATTTTCTGTTTTATTCCATTGATCTACATCTCTCTTTTTGTGCCAATACCAATATTGATGATGATATGTCTTTTTCCTCAGAATTACTTTTGTCATCTGGGATCATTTGTTATTCCACATGAATATTAGAGTGTTATTTTTTATTTTAATTTCTGTGAAGAATATCCTGGGTATTTTAACTGAAATTGAATTGAAGCTGTAATTTTCATTGGGTAGGATGTATTTTTGCAATGTTACTTTTACCAATCCATGATAGTAGGAGAACTTTTTATTTTTTATAGTCTTTTAGATCCTCTTTCTAGTGAAATAGTTTTTAAATGTAAAATGAGGTAAAATTATGATTATTGTAGAACAGGAAGCCATAAAACATATGTATTTACAAAACTAGGTATTCTGTAGACAAGGATATAATTGAAATAGTTTGAACTCTATTTACTATGATATTCTTATGGTATGGGGTATGTTGTATATGTAAACAAGGCTATGTTGTCAAATTAATTCAGAAAAATTAGAATAGTCATGATATAGCTCAATGTTATAAAACAAAAGTAAATTCCAGATTTGCTGAATATGTCAACAATAATTCATATGATGATTATATTTATGATTAGAGTTATTGTCTCCCTACATATATTTCAACCTTCCTCTGCTATTGCAATATTTTTCCACCAGATGGTAGCCAATAAAAGCAGTAAGAAAAGAGATTAACTGAGTTAAAAATAAATTTAAACTCAAACCAAAAGCAATTTTTCATAACTACAGAAATAAGTTTTTACAAAAAGAATATCCCATTGAATTTGTTAGGAAAAGTACTAATCTGGTATTGAATTTGGGCACATTTTCAGTGTTATCTAGATTTTTTGACTTCTAATACCAAGTTTGAGTGCTACAGTCAATGTTCCTAGGCTTTTCTTAGAATGTACTAATGCAGACTGATTTTTTAATACTCTTCAAGTAACTCTTATAGAGCACTATAGTTCTAAATATTTTAGGCTGTGTATTTCCTGACAGTTCTTTTTATAACACTCATCAACCCCACTTTACAAAACTCAGGGGTGTGGACTTGTCTCGTCTGTGTGGAGCTTTCTCCTCTCTTCTTGTTAGTCTTGGCTTCTACATGAAGAACTCATTATTTGCAAAAACCAATTATCATTCCTGTCTAGATACATTAAGATTTTTTTCTACCAGTCTTTGCCTCTCTATCACATTTTAAGCAACAATTTACATGAATTATTCATAGCACCCATATTGCAGGCAAGGATTTTTTATTAAATTTGATCATAATAATAGTTATTACCCTAGTCATGGCAGTTTTATGAGGATTCTTCAATGCCATTACCTGTAAAGATTTCAATCAAGAAATATAAAAGATGCAAATCAATTTCCATAATAAAATTAAACTACGCTATCCATTCCTTCACTCCAGCATAGGAGCTGATTGGCAGGCTCTCTGTGATACCAGGAACAGATAGGCATAGAGAGTGTGGAAACATGATTGCCTAGGAATTTCAGGGCACTTTCCTCTATTACTTCTGCTTATTGTCTGTTAATTTCATTGAATATGATGTTTAATGCAGAGTGTCTATAGATATATACTTACAGAGCATTTTATTTGGTGACAATCATTGGACTCTGATGTTTGTTTAATGTCTACTGCTTGATCAAGTCATCAGTTAGTTCTAAAGTGGCATCTTGTGTCAGGCTGTTTGGTCAAAAATATTTCCTTTCTTTATGTGAAAAATGTTAAAATAAATCAGCAATACATACATGCACACACACACATACACAGACACAGATACACACACACACACACACACACACACACATATATATATATATATATATATATATATATATATATATATATACTTATTCAACAATATCTGCTAAGGTAATTTATTTTAATATTCATATTCTGAGAGATGTTAGTATAACTAAAACACTTGCAGCTTAAAACTGCAATGTTTATTCAACCAAAACAGTTGTTTTAAAAGAATAAAGAAAGGTTTAGGAATGTTCTACAAATATCATGTGTGCTCTATTAAGCATAGATTTATGTTTCATTTTATGCACTATGATCAAATTATTTATACTTGTGAATCTGATGACTAAATTAAAAGTAAATATTCAAGGTTTCCTTAGGGAGCTTGTGGAAATATCAATATATCCCCCGCAATTGAAATTGCACCATGAAATTGACCCTAAGTGTAGCTCAGCCCTCATTTACCTGTGATAGACATAGTAATAGTATTATAACAATAGCCATGTTTGCTCTAATAATAGACAGTTACAGGACATGGCACCTCCTTAGTTACTTTCCATCTTGCTTCTTTTTTCATTTATGCCATAGCATTAGCCTTTCTATAACTGAGAAAAACATACCTAAGAGAAAAATCTATTGAAAGTACATGGTTTACTGGGGCTTATAATTTTGGATGAGTCCTGTCAGGATTATCAGAGTCATTTCTTCTCTACTATGTGATTGGCAGGGCATCACAACAAGGACCAATTACCAGAGGAAAGCTGCTTACCTCATGTTTGACATGAAGCAAGAGGAAAGGGCTTACATCCTAGTATCTTCTGCAGGAGCTAACCCTCACAGAGCTCACTTGCTTCTATTAGTTTCTCCCTCCTGAAAAATACATAATCTCGCACTTGCACCACAGCTTCAAAATATACTTTTGAGATACTCTATTTATAATCACTTGAAATCAAAAAGGAAATATAATATTAAGACCGTGTCCCAGGATGTGTTCTACCCATCTCAAAATGCAAAATTCATGCAGTCACTTTCTAGTAGTTCTCAAATCTTTGTGTTCCAGGATTGCCTAGAATTCCTAGTACAATATCCCCTCTGAGTTTACATAAAACTCATTTTTGTACCTAAAATTGATAAATGACAAATTAAATATAACATAACCTACAATGTTACATATTAAATATTAGTATACAAAAGAAAGGAATACACAAACATAAAAAATAGACCACCAAAAAGTGAATACCCTATAGGACAGACACTAAAAGCTGCAGTGACAGGTCTAAAACCCAGAACACATGGGAACTTAATGTGGGTCAGCAAAGACTAGAGTAGTTCTATCTCTATAGCTTTTCTGGCTATAGCTCATGGCTGCTCTTTGGAGCTGGCTTAGTTCACAGCCCGTGCTATCATGCTACAGGTGCCTCACTTTTCTGGCACAATTTCCTGCAGTTTCCAATGTTTCCTTGGCATTACTCCTACGTGCTTTGTATTGTCCTTTCAGATGCCTACTGTGCCCTTCAAAGGTGCCATTTACCACCTGCTCTCAAACTTTAATTTGAACTTTTAGTGGAAGTCTCTATGATTCTAAAACTCTTTAAAATGTTCTACGTAAAAATAAAATCATATCAGTTTCCCTTTCCTAGGTCCTACCCCTCATCAAGTAAACAAAAGCACCCCATGACAGACAACTGTCAGAATGGGTAATACAACCTAATGCATTGTTTTAGTTCCAACTGATGCACCTAAAATACAAATACACCTAAGGCTTTGGAAACATCATGTAAGAAGTGGTAGGATCAGAGGAACAAATTGTAATTTTCATCTTGTATGATTTCTGCGTGCTTGCATGTATGACAGCATGTGTGTACAAGTATGTGCACCCTTGTGTTTGCATATTAGGCTATACCATAAAATCAAGAGCATTCCTCAGACACTTGGTTTTTGAAGCAGGATCTCTCAGTTTGTCAGAAACTTCCAGATGATATTAGGTAGCTTGGGCACTAAGCCACAGAGAGTTAGTGATCTACCTTCTTTTCCCATAGCACCAGGATTGCAATGCACATCACCATGCCTACATACTTTATGTGGGTGTTTCTGTTGAACTAGGTCATTAAGCTTCTCTCTGTCTCTCTCTCTCTGTCTGTCTCTCTGTCTCTCTGTCTCTCTGTCTCTCTCTCTCTCTCTCTCTCTCTCT
The DNA here is from genome assembly GCF_900095145.1 of Mus pahari. Taxonomy (NCBI): domain Eukaryota; kingdom Metazoa; phylum Chordata; class Mammalia; order Rodentia; family Muridae; genus Mus; species Mus pahari. The sequence goes on along the minus strand of NC_034610.1, from coordinate 39,144,880 downwards.
CTCTCTCTCTCTCTCTCTCTCTCTCTCTCTCTCATGTTGTCTGAACTAATGTCTTGTGAATGACATTAAAGTTGATGCCCGTGTGAGGAGTTTGCCCACTTGGGCCATGGCTACAAGGTCTCTGAGTGCCTGGACTTGGAGGGAAGTGAAAAATATCACAGAAACAGCACCCATGACAGCCCTGCTTTCCTGGGTTCTTCTAGGGCTCTTATCACAAACAAAGGTCTTTGAGCCTGTGATGGATGCAATCTTGCTGATTCTTGAGGGGTCATCAAGGAAACTTCTCTGATTTCTCAGTGCAAAATTAGATTCTTTGGCAGCCACAGCACACTTGGCTGTAACTTTAATCACACTGATTTCTGGGAAAGCTGAAAGTTTTTCAAACTGTCCAAGTTTCTTTGTGCCCAGTTCTCACTGTACACCTGACAAAAGTCTGCTACTGATAGCCCATGTGATACAGCCTGAGGCTTGTGAGGACTAGAAATTTCCTCTACAAAAACAAACAAACAAAAACAAAACAAAAAAGAAAAGAAAACAAAAACCTACTGTATCTCCTTTTGCCTCAGCTTTCTGCAAGCTATCAGAGCATTGACAGGATATGATGTAAATAGAAAGTGGTCTAATTTTCGGTAGATTCCTCATTTCCATTAACCCAAAAGATTGACCTCTGCAAGGTAACTTCCTCCAAAAGTAGCAATCTATGCTAATGGGATTCTAGGCTTGCTTTGAAGAGCCAGGTTTTCCGAATATTTTACAATTTCTGTTTCAAGCCAGGCAAATATATACATTTATTAAAAAATTAAAAGTGATGAAATATTATGACCAAGACAGCTGAGAAAAGAAATCATTTCATTGGGCCTTGGTTACAGAGATGGAACTCATGATGGCTGTGTGAAGCTGTGGTGGTAAGAACTGCTAGTTCATATCTTCTCCTGTGACCAGGAGGCAGAGCTGCAGTGGAAATCATGGAAGGTTCCTTTCCTTTCTCTAACAATACTACATGTCCCCATTCTTGCCAGAAAACATGAACTAAGGATCAAGTATTCAAATGCATGAGACTTCAATCAATCCAGAACAACTTCTGATCTAGACCATCAGGCACAATTACAGCAATGATATCACTTTTTGGCATTAATTATTTTCCTTGTTAGCACTCTGTGTTTCTCTGTGTCTCTCTCTGTATTTATGTCTGTTTGTCTGTCTTCTCTCTCTCTCTCTCTCTCTCTCTCTCTCTCTATGTGTTTGTGTGTTTGTGTCTGTGTGTGTGTGTGTGTGTGTAAGGTAAATAGCATACCATGTAGGATAGGATAGGATAGGATAGGATAGGATAGGATAGGATAGGATAGGATAGGATAGGATAGGATAGAAAGAAATACACTTGGGCAGAGATTTATTGTATCTCACAGACCTTGGCTCAGTCCAGGGTTGCTTGGCTCATTTGATACTGGATTGTTGAAGAAGCAAATGCCTTAGCAGGTAGGACATTCATGAAAAACATTACTTTCTGTGGGTCTGCTAAAGTTGCACAGTCCAGTCCAGAGCACACTAGTTTAACTCTGTCCTATTCCTCATTACTCCTACAGACTCCATCACTTTCTGGCAGCACACCAGCCTGCTGACAAAGCTTTAACACGTGTCCTTTGGGAGACTTTTAAGAAAACAGAGTACACAGACACAATTTGTTCAAGGTGGAAACTTTTTATTATTTAAAAATATATGCCTAAACACTTCTAGCAAAAACTTTTATTGAATTTTAAACCACTTTGAAGACAAGTGTGGCAGAGCTATGTGACATGTAATTATGCATAGGTACAAACATGTATGCCAGACTTTTACACCACTTGTAAGAAGTAACTCATACCCCAGAAAGCAAAAATTCCCTGTGGTCCTAGAAACAAGTATATTTCCAGATTCTAGAATCTACTATATAGTTTCTCATTGGTTACTGGGCAAACACTGACAATTGTACTTGGTTGATTTCTTTAAGCATCACAAATGTATTTTACATTAGTCCTTCTGTAATTATAATGCTTTCTTGTGTAACACTAATGACATTCTGCTAGAGATAAAGACAAATGGCAGAGTAGTTGACTAGCATGCATGAAGCCTTGGGTTTATTCTTCAATACCTCCCTTCATACATACACACCAAATATAATTGTATTAAATCCCTGAGAATCAGAATTGAGGCTAGTAAAAAATACAAACACTGTGTCTGTACATATAAGAAATTAATGTTTTTTATGCCATTACAATAAAAAGAAGCCCATCAGATTGACATATTTTTTTTCCTTTTTTATTATTATTTTCTTTATTTACATTTCAAATGCTATCCCGAAAGTTTCCCTTACCCCTCCCCCCACCTCTGTTCCCCTACCCACCCACTCCCACTACTTGGCCCAGGCCTTGCCTTGTGCTAG
>NC_034610.1:39136854-39141706 GCF_900095145.1 Mus pahari | reverse complement strand
TTTTCTGAGGAACCGCCAGACTGATTTCCAGAGTGGTTGAACAAGCTTGCAATCCCACCAGCAATGGAGGAGTGTTCCTAATTCTCCACAACCTCGCCAGCATCTGCTGTCACCTGAATCTTTAATCTTAGCCATTCTGACTGGTGTGAGATGGAATCTCAGGGTTGTTTTGATTTGCATTTCCCTGATGGCTAACATATTTTACACATATTATCTGTATATGAAGTCTGAGTCCTTCCTTTTGTGTATCTTCTTATGATCTTGGTTTGGAATTTATTTGGCCAGCATTATCACAGTATATTGTCATGTTATCTCACATAGCCATCTCCAGTTCTTATTTTACTTTTATGTCCCAAATTGATCTAATTTGGGACTTAAAATTGGCTAGTTGACAGTCTTAATTTACAATCAGGAGAGAATGGGAGTAGCTATGATTTCCATCTAGACAGATTATCAGTCATTGCCTTAGCTCTTCAACCTATTCTCCCAGTTACACAAAATATTCATACCCATTCCAAATTCTTCAACATAATCTACCACCTATGACTCAAGAAACTAGGAAGTGAGATTCTTAATGTTTAATTAAAGCTTTGAAGAAACTGCACTAGTTAGAAAATTAGATGGCTGGACATAAACTCTATAAAAGTGGGAGAATATTTCATTATTTAGTTTTAAAATCTTATTTCAGAACATTTGCATACAGAAGTTCTAAGGCCATTGACTTGTAAGACATATCTTAATCGAAGTGAGCAGTTAATTATGTTATTATTGTAAGGATATTTTCTTTATAATTGTTTATCATGTTTACAGAAATACAATGTCATCATAAACTAAATGATACTAATTAATTAAATACAATCCACATTCAAGGATTACATGAAAATAATGACTAAAATCTCAAATTTCATTTGTGAATATTTTCCTTAGTACATGAGTCAAAGACTTTTTTATAATTGTTCCATCAGAAATCTACCTTATTTTCCCCTCCCCCTCAAAAAAAGTATAGTGGGGCCTGTTATCTAGTTCATAAAGATTTTTCATTCTAACACAGAACTGTTTCAAATAGTTTAATTTTAATACAAATCTATGGCTACATGCTGTACCATTTAAAAGAGCAACTCACTTTTGGACTCCTCGTAAATATGTTATAGTTTCATGAATTGTCATAAACAAACAAAAGCTCAGTAAATTTTAGCCAAATAATATGTATATTTTCCCGGAATGATTTCTTATTAGTTTTGACTAAATTTTAATATACTCTGGTGTACATTATATATGAATATACATTAACTATTTCAAAGCAACAGGGCAGCTGTATCAGTGGTTTTGCAGTAGTAGCTTCTGTAATTCCTCATTGCAGATATTTTACAGGTGATACCAGAACCTTGAAATGTGCTTATTCCTTTGACCACAGGGATTTTGCACTCCCTAGGATTTGAGAACCTTCTCAGGACCGATGGTTAAGACTCACACTTATGTGTTTGTGTATCTATGTATAAGCACAGAAGTAACATATCTCTGAAACACTTGCCTTCAAACTGCCTTAAAATTCCAGTAAAAGTTTTCGTAGAAATGCTTAGGTATACTTTTTTCCAAACAGGAAGTATACTTGACTCTACATAAATTGTTTCTACTTACTCTGTCTTTCTTAAGGCCTCCCAAAAGAAAAGTGTTAAGGCCTTGTCAGCAGGTTGCAGTGAGGTCTGAAGGTGAGGAAGTCTGTAGGAATAATGAGGAATGAGAGGAAGTTCAACTACTATTTCAGGTGTGCCCTAAATAGATATTGCAATTCCAGAAGACCTATCTAAGTTAAACAATTGTTATTGATCATGCAAAAGCTGCTATGACATTTGTGCTATATTAAAATATAGATGAGTAAAAATACTTTTCCACATAATAAAGTATTTTGATTTTATTTTTAGTTAATTTACTTTTGTTTTGTATGTGTGAATGTTTTGATTGCATATATGTGTATTAAACATTCCTGCCTGGTGCCCACACACAGTTCAAAAGGGCATTAGATCCTTGGAAACTGAAGTTATAAATGGGTGAGAACCATCATCTATATTCTGGGAACCCAATCTGGATTCTTTAATAGCAGTAAGTTCTCTTAAACACTAACTTAGTATCTCCAACCCCAATATTTTTATTTTAAGTCTTAGAGTTGTCGATTAAAATGAATTATCTTATGAAATTTTATTAGATTCATTTGTGGTTAATGTTTTAATATTTGAGAAAAATAATTTATAAAGCATTTGAACTCAAAGTGATTAATAATCAAGTGCAGAGCATATTAAGAGAATCATGCCTAAGCTATGAAATGTTATGTCATAAATATATGTGCATTCATGATTCATTTTCACATGAATAAAGCCCCCAAAACAGAAATAAATTAACAAAATACTGAAAGTAGAAGAGAGAAAAATGACACCATTGTATACTCAAGTACTATCAAGGCTGAGTGTACACAGTTTACTTTCAAGGATTAGTGTATATCCTAAAGTCAATGAGAATATGGCCTTGGTCATGAACAGGAACAATATGTCTTTGAAAAAATATCCCAGACATATTCAGGAGGTGTCAGCTCCAATTTCATAATAACATACAAGCTGTCTTGAAATATATGAAATCAAAGGTTAAGGAGAGACACAAAGGAATAAAGCCACTCAAGACATTACAGAAAGAACACAATGAGAAGCATGATTAATAAGGCAATTTTATGACTCAAGATATTTTAAGAAAGTAAAACAATAAGATATTTCAAGTCTGTAGATTCAACAATAGGTAATCAGTTTTGAAATATCTATTATTATGCAGAATAACAAGTACAAGAAAGTCTCCAGTTTAGAAAGATGAGGTCAAAAGCAAGATAAAAGCAAAGAAAATTATTCAAATGAGGAAGTAATGTAAATTCAAATTATGTATTTTTATTATTTCTAAAGAGTAAAATAAATTCATAGAGGTAATGTTAATATTTTATATAAATTACCATTTTCTGCATTAAATAAATTTCTAAATGTGCATATTTATAAGGCTCAATTCAGGAAAGATTAATGGATAAATACAAATCTGTTGTCCTCAGATTTATTTAAAATAATAAATGCTAGAAAAAGGAGCTAAAAAATGTGTAGTTTTACTTTTGAGGTTAATAATAGTTTCTCTCAAAAAAATATAAGCATCGGAATCTTTTTAAAAGTTACAAAATTTGACATCCTACACTAAATATTTAATAAAAAAATTAAGCCGGGTGAAGTTATAAGATGTGGAAATCTGGAATGTTTAGAATCAAATTAATCTTTCAAGTCATCCAAGGCCTTAAACTTTGACAATCCTGAAATATCTATGAAGCCCCAAAGGAATAGAGACTAAGTAAATAGTATTTATGTTAATATAGTAAAGTTTGGCACTTTATCAAATTAATGATACCAAGTCAAAACTGCTTCTATTGTTCATGCAACATCAGAGAGCACGAGACAAATGGCAAAGCCCAAGCTGCTACCGTCTGGAGCCATCACAGAAACAGAGAAGATTATTACCTTCCAGGTTAAGATGATGCAAGTCTCAAATCAAGGTGCGGGCAAGCCTTGCTCCTTCACAAACCTACAAGGGAAGCTTCTTATTCCTTTTAGTATCTGGTCATTGCCCACTGTCTTGATACAGCTTGGCTTGCAACTATCCTCTATTCTTCCTGTCACTTTTGTCGCACGCATTCTCCCTGTATGGCTATGACTCTTTCTCTGCTGTCCATCTTCTTTTTGAAAACCCACTCCACAGTAGTAAGACCTTAGCTTAACCAACTAAATGCTCCAGATTCTATGCCCATAGATGCCACAGCATGAGGAAGAGACAGTTCAGAAGTCCTGCACACACACACAGACACATACACACACACACACACACACACACACACACACACAGTTATAGGGGGAAGAAATAGGGAAACAAACATTTCAATTTCTTTTCTATTTTCATTCTGCCTGGCAGACTAATAAATGGAATACTGCCACCTACATTAAATAAAGTGAACACCCTCATCTTAAGAAATCTAATTTGGAGTCTTCTCTATAGACACACCCAGCAGTTTGTTTTCAGGGTGATTCTAAATCTAGTCAACCAATTATAAACACTGACAATCAGAGCTTATGTCAATGATTCTTAGAGCTGTCAGGAGCTGAAGACTTTTCCGAAGGGATCAGCAGACAGTATATGGAGTCTCCATGAAAGTAAGGATAGCTTGGTTAGAGACTTTGCTAAAGGAAAGAGAGAGGTACAGGAACTTGCAGTCAGTCCAATAAAAGAATCTCTCCAAGTTTTACCACCTATAGAGATGACACAGAATATTGACTCTTTCATTTGAACCTACACCATATGGATATTTTGATGCCTCCTCAACTCAGATATGATTGACAGTTTTAGTGAACAGGAGAAATGCCTCCTTAAAAAGTAAACGGTGTTTTTGACCTAGAGGCAGTGGGCAACATGATAAAGTAGTCATAAAAAGTGAACTTCACCATCATGTTCTCTACACTCAATAAAGATGACCAATCAATCTCTGTCCCATTTTTGTCCCTGTGTTTCCTTTAGACAGAAACAATTCTGGGTTAAAAATTTTGAGATGGATGTGTGGCCCCATCCCTCAACTGATGATGGTCTCTACAGGCTCTCTCTCCCCTTTACTGGGTATTTTAGCTAATGTCTTCCCCATTGGGTCCTGGGAACCTCTTGCTTCCCTGGTGCCTGGGCCTTTCTTCTTTTTTTTTTTTTTTTACTTTTTTTTTATTATTATTTTCTTTATTTACATTTCAAATGCTATCCCGAAAGTTTCCCATACCCCTCCCCCCACCTCTGTTCC
>NC_034610.1:39128119-39135999 GCF_900095145.1 Mus pahari | reverse complement strand
TATGCCCAGAAGAGGTATAGCAGGATCCTCCGGTAGTACTATGTCTAATTTTCTGAGGAACCGCCAGACTGATTTCCAGAGTGGTTGAACAGCTTGCAATCCCACCAGCAATGGAGGAGTGTTCCTATTTCTCCACAACCTCACCAGCATCTGCTGTCACCTGAATCTTTAATCTTGGTGCCTGGGCCTTTCTAATGGCTAACCCCCAGTTCCTCACCACCAACTATTACCTATTTCTATTCATTTTCTTGAATCTCTGGACTTCTCTCCTGTCTCTTTCCATAACTGATCCTGCTCCCTTTTCCCCTCCCCCTTGTCTCTCCCTCCCAGGTCCTTTCCTCTCTCTACCCTTCATGATTATTTTATTCCCCCTTCTAAGTAGGATTGAAGCAGAGACTGAGGTAAAGGCCATCCAGAGACCATCCCATCTGCAGACACAAAACCCAGACAGTATTGTTGATGCCAAGAAGCACTTGCTGACAAAAGCCTGATGTACTATGTCCTGAGAGGCTCTATCAGCATCTGACTGATACAGATGCAGATACTCACATCCAACCATTGGACTGAGCCCAGGGACAGCAATAGAAGAGTTAGGAGGGACGAAGGAGCTGAAGGAGCTTGAAACCCCATAGGAAGAACAACGTCAGCTAACCAGAGCCCCAAGCTCCCAGGGAATAAACCAACAACAAAGAGTATACATGGAGGGAGCCATGGCTCCAGTACATATATAGCAGAGGATTGCCTTATCTGGCTTCAATGGGAGGGGAGGCCCTCCCCTGTGGAGGCTTGGTGCCCCAGCATAGGGGTGAGGCAGAAGTAGGTGGGTGGGTGGAGGAGCACCCTCATAGAGGCAAAGAGAAAGGAATAGGATATGGGGGTTGTGGAGAGGAGACCAGGAAGGGAGACAAGATTTGAAATATAAATAAATAAAATAAGCAATAATAACAGACAAGATGATCAATCAAGGGTTACCCGTGTCACACTGATAAAGGTAATGCATTACTCCAGAGACAGAAATGTATAGGAATCAAAGTGTTTGGTAATAATGACAAATATCAAGAATCAAAGGTGCTACTTTTTACCTCAACTAAAGTCTCTGATTAATGACTTATCTTTCAATTAAACCAAGTGACAAGAGTTGGTTTAATTTAATTAAGTAGAGATGGACATGCCAAGAACATTTTAGGAGGCATTCATCTTGAGCTCTGAAAACAAATACCTAAGTCTTAATTATTTTTGTATCTGCAACACCTCAAAAGTGGGGAAGTTTCTGGTATGTTCTCTGTATATAATCTTGATATATAAGAAAGTGTCCATAAATTTTATTTTTGGGGTTATCTACAAAGTAAAATTCTAAGAAAACCTTACCTAATAGGCAAACTCTTTGACCATGGCAAACCATTGCTATCTTTGTACTGATGCCCAACTGTGGTGGTTATATGAACTTACATTACATTGATGTTCACTCAGTTGAATGAAGAGATGTCTCCACAGAGTCACTGATGCCCCTTCACATCATGTCATCTGACAAGGGACTAATAACATTGACAGTCAATTCATTATGATGATCGTTGACATCAAAAAGCCTTAGGTTTATTTCCACCCTCGAACAGGAAAGATTTGGTAGCAGATGAGCTTGTATAGCATTGTCTCCATGACACAAAGCAATTACTACTCAACAAATGATAACAGGATCAGAACCTATCAAAGACTCATTGTCAGCAAATTACAGAATATCTACAATTACTACAGTTCTAATTACATATGTGTCTTTGAATTTGTATGCTGGATGTTTGTATGTAAATACATGTGCCATAGTGCACATATGTGAGTGCCATAGAGTACTAGTGTAAGGCATAGAAAGTACTTGTGAATCAGGACTCACTTTCTGTCTTGAGACAGGACCTCTTTTTGTTTGCAGTGTGTGCTCAGATTATCTGCCCTGTGAGCTTCCTGAGAGTTTTTATGGCTCCACTTTCTAGCTCCCTGTGGAAACACTAAGTTTAAGATATATACAACTCTAATCAACTCTATGTAGTCTCTGGGGAACAGGACTCAGATTCCAATGCTTGTGTACTAAGTGCTTCACCTCCTCAGTCATCTTCCCTGTCTTAATTAAGTACATTGTGGAAATGAGACCTGGAAAGCATTTTCCTGCATAAGATACCAAGAGCTAGGCTTTGGTCAGTGTGGACAGTCCAGGAAGCAAGAGAGGAGGATTACCAAACTTCTGAAATGACGAGAAATAGGAAATATTTGTGCAAGTGCTCATTGTATCAAAATTTGGACAGTTTTTAGAATTGTTAACTGGACAAAGTCCCTATAGAATGTATTGGTTTATAAATCAAACCACAGGTGTGCTGGAGACTACCTCCTTTTTAGGGTCTCCTATCTGCGTGGAACGGGTCTCTGGTGGCAGACAGGCAAGGATTCGGCAGATGACAAAGAGATCAACACGAGAAAGTGTGTAGAATCTGAATGTAGTTTTCTAAATCGAGCATCAAACTTTTTTGTTTGTTTGTTTGTTTGTTTTAGTTTTTCTTTCGAGACAGGGTTTCTCTGTGTAGTCCTGGCTATCCTGGGACTCACTCTCTAGACCAGGCTGGCCTGAAACTAAGAAATCCACCTGCCTCTGCATCCCAAGTGCTGGGATTAAAGGCGTGAGCCACCAGGAGAACAAACAAGAAAAAACAAGAGACACATCCACAGAGTTACAGTGACACAAAACAAAGGATTGTATACATCAAAAGACCAGGGGAACCGGGCAGCTTAAAGAGGAAGCCAGGTGTCAATTGTTAACCCCCACCACCAGGGGTTTCCAGTAAATGCTATTCCTTTGGGCCTAATGAAAGAACCTGTTTCAGGGGGATTTAAAACCCACCTTTTCTCCAGACCAATGTGTATTCCCTGTCCTCAGTAAACACTTCTGCAGACTAGCCCTGAGCTATTCTGACTCTGTTCTTTGTAATGCCTGATTAGTTTCACCTGTCTTTACTAGAAGTAAATTCGAATGTTAATGAATAGGTAACCTTCTCACTGAATTCTACTGAATTCCAAGCTAGTTGGCTTCAAGGGTTTTCTAGGACTTTTCTAGGACTTTGGAACACTGGTGGAAACTCACCTATGAATTCAATCTTTAAAGGCACTTATAATACACCATACTAAAGTGGGAATAGGGTTTGAGTATACGTGTTATTGGAATGCCAAAGCTCCAGCAGGCTGAGTTTCCTTGAAACTCTTTTCCTCATGGGTGCTTCCAGGCCTCTGGCCTGGAAAGCCTACTTCACTGGAGTGGGCGTGGCATCTCCCCCTTTTTATTTTTATTTTTTAGCTGAAGTTCCAGAATGTCCTGCTTCGTCATAGCTACAAATCTCAGAAGTACTCTAAAAATGAGTGGAAACACAATTACTAATAAAAGAATGCCAATAATAATAGAAAGTAGGATTATATATTGAACCCAATCCAGGGGAATTGCTCACTTAACCTTTTTAAAGTTTGCCTTCCTGAATATTTAAACCAAGGATTATTTCTTAACTCTAAAACAAAAACATAAAACAAACAAACAAAAAAAAAACATAAGCAGGTCTCTTTAACAAAATCATAACAGCAGATTCCTTACATTAGGATCTACACAATTAGATAATTGACAGGAATTACAATGAATATGAAAAGACTTGTCAAGATTGGTGATCTTAACTCTTAAAATTATCTAACAATATAGCATACAGGTAAGGTACACAAGCTTTTACAGCTATAGGGGAGTTGGCCTGAATGGTCAAAAACAGTGTCTCCTGTAGCAATCTCTCTGCCTCATGAGTCACTTGTCCCCAAGTTGACACTAGGTCGGTTCTCCTTGCTGTAGACCATGGTGGAGATAAGAAAAGTTTCTTCAGATTTCCTCCATCTCTGTGTGCTCAATACAGCTTTCTTATCACCACTGTCAGGGACTCACAGGTCCACCTGTCACAGCAATCACTCTGGAAGCTAGCATGCTCCTGCAGCATTCTGTGGAAAAAACAGAAACATTGCCCCCTTTTCCCCCCAAATTAAGTACCTGAAAAGGATCATGCCATGTGTCAATGTGGATCCTTTTCATCTCATGTAGACATGATTATGTGCATTTTACTTATTTATTTATTTATTTATTTATTCAAAGGTAAGAGTATCTATTTGCAGGAATTAAGTATAAGTCCTCAAGAATTAATACCATTATGTGGAAACAGGTAGAAACTGAGGATGCTTGAGAACAAATTTTTACAATTTGACATGCACATTCTCTAAAAATACCAAAATATTATCTAAACCATCACTATTTTGATGATGTAAAGAATGAGATTATATGGCAAATTATTTTTGTGTAAGGTCTATAATCTGCCTGGGATATAAATCTTGCATGGCATTGCCTTAAGAGGTCTTGTCCAGGCAATCTAGAGCAAATTTTTAAATGTCCAAAGATAGTCTTTTGAAAAGAACAACATTTTTTCTTATGAGTTGTATATGCATAAACAATTGCAAAATTGAAAATTCATAGTATCTGAGGGATAAACAATTTTAAGCAATTGTAAGCTCTGAAATTTACATTGACTATTAACATACGAATTAAAGCTTGATTACTCAACATTTTAAAACACCATCTATAGCATACAATTTAACTATTTGTGCTAAAGCAGGAGTAAACTCAAAAGAATAAACATGTGATCCAATTCAAATATACTTCTCTCCCCATAGAAGGGTTGTTTTTAAATACAGTAAATGGGATGCATGCATGCATGAATTTATACAAGATACAAAAGCATGCATAAAAACAAATTTTAACTTATCTTTAGGATAATGATTATCAATTTTATCTAAAAATGATGGTATGCAGTAGGCCAAATATCAATACTCTACAATAACCATTTCAATTGCTGTTTGGAACAAGGAATTCTTGGTTCTTAATTAGCACCACAGCAGCCTTGCGAAGTTACAAAGAATATATTGTCTATATAACTAAAAAAAAAAAAATGTTATTGAGAACACAGTTCTAATATTGTTGGGTTAGAACATGTTTTAGTTCCCCCAAACATTTTCCCAAATATAGCCATGTGTGAATTGTTGTACCATATATGAAAAATATCCTTCCAAGTTTTGTGAGATCTCTCTGTTTCTGCTCTTAACAAGAGTGTCAAATGAGTCCTTTCAGAGGAGGATGCCCTAGTGTAACATGCCTGTGCTACAAAAAAATTGAATGCAGCTACAACACTGCCTTCCATGACTGTATATTTTCATGGAGCTTTTGAGTTCCCAATGGGTTGCCATGTGAAATAATATTTTCATTCTTCAGAACTGAAAGCACAGTAAGGATGAAAGATATTAACATAGATACTGAATAAAACATGTTAACAGAAATCCTTAACAAAAGGCTTGAGTGTTTCATGCTAGATAGGATATATAATAATAATAAAAAAAAGAAAAGCAGAATTAAGGATATATAATTTTATAATACTGGGTTTGTGGTCTTAATGAGTAGAATGACAATATTAACATTATAATAATTCACTCTGCAGCAACATTTCTTTTTGAGAAGATAGACAAATCAAACTGTCAATAGAGTAAAAGAAGCAAAAGTCACATACATTCTATAGAATAGTTTTCAATACTCTTAGGCTCTGCCTTAATTTTTATTTTTTATTAGCAGGAGAATAATGGTAAGGGGTGGGTTCATGGAGTTCCATGTTATCAAGCCATTTAGATTCACAACTAAATTGTATTTTATTTTAGTCTGTTATTTTCTGTGATACAGTACCCATAACCAATATGAAAATATTTTAAATTATCTGTTAAGTGGTTACTATGAGTATCAGCCAAAACCCAAAATCAATGCTTAAGGTGGAGTGTCTATGTTGATCTTTCATTGTATAGTCAGTAATTTCCTCAAGTTTACAGTGAGTACTGTGTTGCATAGCTATAACTTGAGTCTCAGTATCGACTAAGGCTTTATTTGTTATTGTCTATTGCAATAGATATTACACTCAATTCATAACTGACTTAGTAGTAGCCCCCAAACCAAATATAATCAGTAACAGTTTTCAGTGACATATTTTTACTAAATGTTGCCATTGCAATCAAATAAAACTTACAACTTTTCTTCAGTTATGCTTTCCCAAGCCCCATGCTCCGCTTTATGTCAGTAACTATATGTAGAGGGAAAAAGCATTTCTACCTCCTTGCACTTTTAATCTCCTGACAACTTTTCTGCTCCTGACAACTACAAATGAGTGTCTTTAGTTCCTTGGTATATTGTAATTTTTCATGACAACAGCTGCTCTCTGTTGTTTGGAGACATAAGCAGAAGTCTGTTTTGCATCAGCATTATCTGGCTATCCAGTTTCAGTTCCTTGTTTTCCTGTAGCATGTGGATTAAGTTCTTCTCAACAGAATCATAAACAGTAACAGGGGAAGGATACAGAATCACAAAGCAGTGAGAATAATGTTGAAAGAAGTTTTTGAAGTCCCCTGTTACAACAGTAAATTATTTAACTGTTCTTGTTGATACTGTATTTTGCCAACTACATCACAATTCAGGAATGTTATCATATCCTATTCAATATCCTTTCTGTAGTCCTTCCCTGAATTCAAGGTCTTATTCTTAAATATGCAGGACCTAATGAGTACAGAGCGACCTTAGCGAACTTTTTGCTTGATGCTCACATGTTCCTCTCTTTGTTTCAAAAATGTATGTATATTTAACATTTTACACATAACTATTGACTTTATATTAAGTTTTAATTTTTTTCTTTTTAATTCATGTAACATTTTTATTACATGTATGTAGGAATGTTTATTGGTGTAGTGTACATACTTATGGATATGTACACTACGTACCACTACACACACCTGGGTGACTTGGTAGAAAAACACAATGTCAAGTACTATGCTGTGTCACTTTCCCCTTCATAATTCTGGAACAGGATTTGTTATTGGACACGGAGTTAGGATATCACTCAGCAAACATCAGCAAATTCTTGGCAAAGGTATATTACTGAGCTAATAGACACATAATGCAGACACATTCAGATTTTATATAGATTTTGAGATCTGAAATTCAGTCCACAGGCATGAACATCAAGCACAGTTTGTCACTGAGCTGTCTCTACAGTCACTTTTTCTTCTTTAAATAATCATTATTTAAAACAAAGTAATTTTAGACTGGGTATGGTGGCACATGCCTTTAATCCCAGCACTTGGGAGGCAGAGGCAGGCAGATTTCTGAGTTTGAGGCCAGCCTAGTCTACAAAGTGAGTTTCAGGACAGCCAGGACTACACAGAGAAACCCTGTCTCGAAAAACCAAAAAAAAGTAATTTTAGATAACAACATTAAGTTTGCTTTCTGCTTAATAATTTTATATTCCATTTCCTCACTTTTGATGCAAACATTTATATTGAATACATATTTTGTGATTTAATATTTCTATTATTGTTATAGTACATAGGTGCTTAAAAATTACAGTGGCTGTGAACTATAGGAATCTCTGATATGAAGAATGGCAGAAAAAGTAGAAGATTTTGCCCTTATTAGCACTTATATTAAAATATCTGAGAAATTTGAGTAAATAATTAAATTCTCCTTAGTGTTCTACAAAAAAAAAAAAAAATAAGCCAAACCCAAGAATAGCAAAAAGTAAGAAATAATGAGGCTTAGGGCACATGTTAGTGATGCAGAGGGCAAAAGAAAAATGTACAGAATTAATAAAAAGTCTTGGCCCTTTGAAACATAACTGATATTGACAATCCCTTAATAAAACTTACCTGAAAGAAAGAAAGGATAAAAAGCCAAGAAAGGGAAGATCCCAGTTAATATATATATATATATATATATATATATATATATATATATATAT
>NC_034610.1:39122603-39127838 GCF_900095145.1 Mus pahari | reverse complement strand
GGAGAGGGAGAGGGAGAGGGAGAGGGAGAGGGAGAGGGAGCTTCAGTCCGATACCCACACTAGAAAATTGTCAACAAGAAACTAAAAAGATTTTTTTAAAAAATTAGCTCAATAAAATGTTATTGAATTGTACTTAGTACACAATTATATCTTAGAAACCTCTGAATGTACAACAAACAATGTTAGAGGAATAAAACACCGGCAATATTTAATAACATAAATACCATAAGAATCTCACATCTAAAATAAGTATGAAATAACTCAGCAATGTGTAATGATCAATCAGTATATTTCTAAGATCAACCTGAAAATGGAGTGAAGTTAAGGTTTGGTCTGTTGATAGGAATTATAATGATAAATTCTGCCCTCAAAGGTATAGCCCTACAAGTAAATTCTCACATTTATGAGCAAACATTATTCCTTGGTTTGATACTATTGGTTAAATAAAATTGGCTACAGCCAATTACTGGAGGGAAAAGCAAAACTTTATCTTCTATCAAATTATTGAAAATAAGATTTGACCGGAGAAGACCCCCTGAAGATTTTGGCTACAGACAAATGAAGCAGATTGTCAAGATCAACAAGACAGGCAATATATGCATTGATCCTGCTGCTTGAGAGCAACTCTGAGACTGGCTGAGACAAGAGAGAGAAAAATAAAAAATAAAAAGACTGCATAGCCAACAGATCTTGTTGACTACAAAATCATCACGACTTTTCATACTATCCTTTTAAGGTGTATAGATAAAAATCAATATTACAATTTGATATAATCCAAACTCACTTTAAAAAAACAAGACAGTTGTCTTTTTTTCTGGCTTAAACAAAAGGCAGTAAACCATCCTTAATTGATTTGTGTACCCTGCACATTGCACTCACATGGCTTTATAAAACTCTCTATTGCCTCTGAGGTTTGTATATTGCTGAATGAAAAATTAAGAGGGCGGTTTGACAGGTTTCTTGCTCTGAGATGCTGAGATTTTGAGACCTCTTGTTCTAGCTCCCTTTGTGATCCTACCTCAACTGCACTGAAAATGTTTCCTGTAAAGCCTTGCTTACAGGACATTTTCAGAATTCCTAGCTTACTT
Organism: Mus pahari; assembly: GCF_900095145.1. NCBI lineage: Eukaryota > Metazoa > Chordata > Mammalia > Rodentia > Muridae > Mus > Mus pahari. The sequence goes on along the minus strand of NC_034610.1, from coordinate 39,126,750 downwards.
GGTCCAACCTATTCAGACTTTTCCAATCAATTCTTCATTTAAACTGCACTTTCTCAAAATACAGAGATTGGATAATTACTATATCTAGCTTTCTTTTGATTTAACCATTTTTCAAATTTCCTTTTGAGCCCCCAAAACAAATTTTTGCACCAGTTCATCAGGAAGCAGTTATAAAAAGACCTTTGTCCCTATCCCTTAAGTTGGAATGGATGATTTTGATTATTTTCTGAGTTATAAATATGTTGTCATTTTAGGGGACTGGGAGGAAATGAAATAAGAAGGTCATACTTGGGGATATCTAGCTTTTCTTTCCTCTTCTCTATGCATTCTTTCTTAGGTAAGGGGAAGAACATTGAAAAGACAAAGTGGGATATAGAAATTTAAGAAATTAGACATACAGGGATAGGTTATTGAATATACTCTTAAACAAAAAAACATTTTAACATTTTATAGACATAATCTTTCACTGGTAAGCAATTTTGAATATTGATACAAAATTAAGATTATATTTTGGTTCATTGGTACAGAATTTTGTGTATTGGTACACGTTTAAAATTTTTATTGGTATTAATCTTTGTGTTTTGACACAAACTTTAAGATTCATCTTGTTACAACATAATGTATCTTTCAGCTCTTATGTAGGCACTGTGTATATGCAACTCATTTAAAAACACAAGTTTTAAACCCAGTCCTTTTAATAGCTGCTATTACAAACTGTTTAGGATAGTTAAGTGGTGCAGGTTAGCAGTCAGTCAATCAAACTCATTATCTTGTCATATACTAGTCTGTATTATCACATAAATATACAACCTGAGTAGTACAAATAATATGTAGATGGAGATCATCAATGTTTGCTTGTTTAGATGTGCTATGAATAGAGAGATGATCTTCAAAAAAAATCTCAGAGACTCACAAAATATGGCATTTGAGAATATTTTTACTAATTTATGGCTTTTTTGACATTGACACATGTCAGCTCCTAGCATCACCCCCATTCAACTTGGAAGAAGATAATGAGCATCTAAACACATCCAGATGGAGTTGCTTCAATTGTGGCAAGCTAGTCACCAGGCAAAGAAAATGTCCTAACTTTATCCGCAGACAGAATTCTGTCCATCAAAGACAAACAGATAAAGGGTTATTGATTGCCAAGCTCTGCCAATACAAGGTAAGCAAGGCCTGCATAATTCCTGCTTCACAAAAGGTCTGTCATTTTGGCCAGAAGGCTGATGATAGATGTTCCAATTTTAGAGAAAAAAATTGTTTTCTTGGATGTAGTTACCCCCCCCCCCCGTGTTGGAGTTTTCATTCCAGAATCCACTGTAGGGCTGGAAAAGTAGAAAGATCTTTTTAAAATTTGGGTCTATCATGGAATATCTTGGTTTCTCTATCTATGGTGATTGAGATTTTTGCTGGGTATAGAATCCTGGACTGTCATTTGTGTTCTCTTAGGGTCTTGTTGACATTTGTCCTGGATCTTCTGGCTTTTAGAGTCCCTATTGAGAAGTCTGGTGCAATTCTGATAGGTCTGTCTTAAACATTACTTGACCTTTTCCCCTTACAGCTTCTAATATCCTTTCTTTGATTAGTGCATTAAGCATTTTGATTATTATGTGACTAGAGGATTTTCTTTTCTGCTCTAATTTATTTGGTGTTCTGTAGGCTTCCTGTACATTTATGGCCATCTCTTTCTTTAAGTTAGGGAAGTTTTCTTTTATGATTTTGTTGAAGACATTTTCTGGCCCTTTGGCTTGGCTCAAAGACTGAATCATCATAGTCTGTTCATAATCTTATATTGTTTAGGATATAAGGAACTGTTCTAGGTCTAAGAAGGTAATCTTAGGATCCTAATACAAGTTATGATAGAAATTGATTTAGATAGAGAACTCTGGACTTGAAAGCATAGGATAGATAATAGAATACTTTCTCTTGAGTTGCCAAATATGAACAGACTGGGCTCTTGAAAGTAACTCTTACCTAATAATTTTCATAATAATCTCATAACTGTTCCTACTATATATGGTGTATTATTATCAGAGAAAGAGCCATTTTATTTAGTCAAAAAAAAAAAAAAAAGAGGGGCACTGCTGAGGTTTGGTCTATTGATATGTATTGTAATACTAAATTTTGTACCCAAAGGTCTTGGCTTATTAGTGAATTCTCATGTTTACAAGCTATTGTTGTGCAAACCATGTTCCATGATTTAAAACTATTGGTTAAATAGAATTGGCTATACCTAATTACTACAGGGATTATAGGTCGGTGGAGCTTGAGTTACCTTGTTAAGGGTAGAGAAAAGAGACCAGGCGAAGAAGGAGGAAGAACTAGGAGAGAGAAGGAGATGCCATGAGAGGAGAGGTACCATAAGCCTGTGAGAAAGAGGAAGTGACTGGGATTGATTGCTGGGTAGTAGCTAGGCCAGCAGTTAGGAAAGCAGACTAGGGGTTACTACCAAGTCATTGTCAAAGGCAAATAAAATAACCACAGCCTGAATCTCATTTATTTTTAAGCTTGTCAGGGATAAGCTTAAATTGGTTCTACTACAGAGTGAAGATCAGCCCAATTCTTCCTTGGTGTAGCATAAACATGTCACAAAAGTGTCATATTGATGTTTTTATGACTGCTAAAACGAAGCGGAACAATTCTTGAGGGACATACAAATTCAGACATCTTTGTGCAGTTCCTAATGTCTTTAACATAAAACAGAAACTATAGACTAACAACTGACTAGTCATATCAGGGAGCAGGAAAATTCAGTCCAAATTAAAGCAAACCATCCCATTGGAAAATCATTAAAATAACAGAGATAAGGGAACCACTGGAAAGGAAGGTGAAGATTCTTGTTTGTGTGTCTCTGCTTTGTCTGCAAATGTCAGAAAACTGCATTTGTGAGCTCTGGCTCGAGGAGGGACTCTAAGTTGGGCAGCCATTGCTCCCTCAGGCTGCACTTGAACATCCTAGACCACAGAGGGATGCGATAGCACAAACCCCTTCAAGAAAAGTTTTCTGGGCCATCTTCCACCTGAAACCACCAGAGGCCGCCAAGGGCCCTAGAGTACTCTCCATGCTGAAGGAACTCGGGATCATGAGTGAGTGGAATGCAGCATCATCTCCAAAGAATCTCTGAAGGTCTTTGCCAGCAGGAACAGGGACAAAGGAACCACACCCAACCAGAGTCTGGGGTCCATTCCAGTCGGGGCCAGCCCCGCCACCTTCCTCCTGAACACAGCGGAGGGCACCAAGAGCCCCAGAGGACTCTCCACGCCACAGGACCCCTAGCACACCTGGGACCTCGGGATCACAGGTAAGTGGAACACAACATCAGTTGCAAAGAATCAAGGAGGGTCTTGTGACAGCAGGAACAGGGACAAAGGAACCCTGCCCATCCAGAGGCTGGAATGCTTTCCAGTCAGGGAACTCCCGAAACACAGGTGTGAAAACAGCCGAGGGTGTCAAGGGCCCCAGAGGACTCTCCACACCGCAGGACTCCAAGCACACCCAAGACCTCATGATCACCAGAGATCTTGGGTGACAGAAGCAGCAGCTACTTGGACAGGGTCCCTTCATCCTCAGCCAGGAAGCAGAGGTAAGACCCAGACCCCTGGGCACCTTTCTTGCCAGAGAAGAGTTGGCCAACAGGGAGGGCTCTGATCCCAGGACTCAGGAGGTGGATCAGAGCTCCAGACTTCTGGACACCTGACCTGCAAGAGGAGAGCTTGCCTGCAGAGGCTAACAGAATCACAGGAGGATCAAGCTCCAGCCAGAGACAGCTTGAACATTAACACTAGAGATTACCAGATGGCAGAAGGCAAACGTAAGAATCTTACTAACAAAAACCAAGACCACTCAGCATCATCAGAACCCAGTATGCCTACCATGGCAAGTCCTGAATACCCCAACACAACTGAAAAGTATGACTCGGATTTTAATATGTCATGATGGTGGTAGAAGATTTTAAGAAGGTCATTAATAACTCACTTAAAGAAATACAAGATAACACTGCTAAACAGGTAGAAGCCCTTAAAGAGGAAACACAAAAATCCCTCAAGGAATTACAAGAGAACACTGCTAAACAGGTAGAAGTCCTTAAAGAAGAAACACAAAAATCCAATAAAAAATTACAGGAAAACACAACCAAACAGGTGAT
>NC_034610.1:39120155-39121820 GCF_900095145.1 Mus pahari | reverse complement strand
AAAGACAGACACTACCTCAGAGTGAAAAGGTGGAAAACAATTTTCCAAGCAAATTGTCCAAAGAAACAAGTGGGAGTAGCCATTATAATATCGAATAAAATTTACTTCCAACCCAAACATATCAAAAAAGACAAGGAGGGGCACTTCATAATCATAAAAGGTAAAGTCTAACAAGAGGAACTCTCAATTCTGAATATCTATGCTCCAAATACAAGGGCAGCCACATTCAGAAAAGAAACTTTAGTAAAGCTCAAAGACACATTGCATCTCACACAATAATAGTGGAAGACTTCAACACCCCACACTCAGCAATGGAAAGATCCTGGAATCAGAAACTAAACAGACACATGTGGACACTAACAGAAGTTATGAAACAAATGGATTTAACAGATATCTACAGAACATTTTATCCTAAAACAAAAGGCTATACCTTCTTCTCAGCACCTCATGGTACCTTCTCCAGAACTGACTATATAATTAGTCACAAAACAGGTCTCAACAGATACAAAAATACTGAAATTTTCCCATGCATTCTATCAGATCACCATAGACTAAGGCTAATCTTCAATAACAGCATAAACAATAGCAAGCCAACACTCACTTGAAAACTGAACAACAATCTACTCAATGATACCGTAGTCAAGGAAGAAATAAAGAAAGAAATTATAGACTTTTTAGAGTTTAATGAAAATGAAGCCACAATATACCCAAACTTATGGGACACAATGAAAGCAGTCCTAAGAGGAAAACTCATAGCCCTGAGTTCCTCCAAAGAGAAACTAGAGAGGGGATACACTAGCACTCTGACAGCATAACTAGAAGCTCTAGAAAGAAAGGAAGCAAATTCACCCAAGAGGTGTAAACAGCAGGAAATAATCAAAATCAGGTCCAAAATCAACCAAGCGGAAACAAAAAGAACTATTCAAAGAATCAATCAAACCAAGAGCTGGTTCTTTGAGAAAATCAACAAGATAGATAAATCCTTAGCCAGACTAATTAGAGGTCACAGGGAAAGTATCCTAATTAACAAAATCAGAAATGAAAAAGATGTAACAACAGAACCTGAGGAAATGCAAAACATCATCAGATCCTACTACAAAAGGCTACACTCAACAAAACTGGAAAACCTGGATGAAATGGACAACTTCTTAGACAGATACCAGGTACCAAAGTTAAATAAGGATCATATTAATGATCTTAACAGTCCCATTTCCCCTAAAGAAATAGAAGCAGTCATTAATAGTCTCCCAACCAAAAAAAAAAAAAAAAAAAAAAAAAAGCCCAGGACCAGATATGTAAACTAAATGGAGAGAAACTTGAAGCAATCCCACTAAACTCAGGGACAGGACAAGGCTGCCTACTATCTCCCTAACTTTTCAATATAATACTTGAAGTCCTAGCCAGAGCAATGAGACAACAAAAGGAGATCAAGGGGATACAAATTAGAAAGGAAGAAGTCAACATATCACTATTTGCAGATGATATGATAGTATATATAAGTGACCCTAAAAATTTCACCAGAAAACTCCTAAACCTGATAAACAGTTTCAGTGCAGTAGCTGGATATAAAACTAACTCAAACAAATCAGTGGCCTTTCTCTACATAAAGGATAAACAGGATGAGAAAGAAATTAGGAAAACAAAACCCTTCACAATAGTCACAAA
>NC_034610.1:39108423-39118795 GCF_900095145.1 Mus pahari | reverse complement strand
GGCAAATGGATGTATCTAGAGGATATCATCCTGAGTGAGGAAACNCAATCACAAAAGAAGTCACTTGATATGCACTCACTGATGAGTGGATATTAGCCCAGAAACTTAGAATACTCAAAATACAATCTGCAAAACACAAGAAAATCAAGAAGAAGGAAGTCCAACGTGTGGATACTTCTTTCTTCCTTAGAATAGGTAACAAATACCCATGGAAGGAGTTACAGAGACAAAGTTTGGAGCTAAAATGAAAGGATGGACCATCCAGAGACTACCCCACCTAGGGATCCACCCCATAATCAGCTAACAAAGGCAGATACTATTGTACATGCCAGCAAGATTTTGCTGAAAGGACCCTGATATAGCTGTCTCTTGTAAGGCTATGCCAGTGCCTGGCAATTACAGAAGTGGATACTCATAGTCATCTAGTGGATGGAACACAGGGCCCCCAATGGAGGAGCTAGAGAAAGTACACAAGGAGCTGAAGGGGTCTGCAACCCTATAGGTGGAACAATAATATGAACTAACCTGTACCCCCAGAGCTTGTGTCTCTAGCTGCATATGTAGCAGAAGATGCATTGGGAAGAGAGGCCCCTTGGTCTTGCAAACTTTATATGCCCCAGTACAGGGGAACACAAGGGCCAAGAAGTGGGAATGGGTGGGTAGGGGAACAGGGCAGGAGGGAGGGTATAGGGGACTTTCAGGATAGCATTTGAAATGTAAATTAAGAAAATATATTAAAAAAATTGAAATAGAAGTTCTCTGAGTTCCTTCAAAATAAATAAATAAATAGATAGATAGAAAGATAGATAGATAGATGATAGATAAATAAATAAAATTTTTCTCTCACATAAAGTAACTTTAAGTTAATACATATACCTAATGTGAAAATACAAATGTATATCCATTTAAATTTTAATATTTAATATATTGATAATATTTATAACTATAACAAAATTCATATGAGAATAACAGAGTGGGACTCATAATTTGTGTAAGTATAGCTGTGTCCTGGCACACTTCTTGCTATCCATCCCAATATTCTGGGTTCCCAAATGAAAAACATACACACAGCCTTTATATTTTGAAAGAAAGTCTCATAATCTCAATGATTGGGTTATTTCTTGACATCCACGTTGTTAATACACCTCCTTCTGGAGCTAGAGAAAGTACCCAAGGACCCAAGGAGCTAAAGGGTTCTTCAACCCTATAGGAGGAATAACAATATGAACTAACCAGTACCTCTCAGAGCTTGTGTCTCTAGTTGCATATGTAGCAGAAGATGGCCTAGTAGGCCATCAATGGGAGTAAATGCCCTTGGTCTTGCGAAGATTATATGCCCCAGTACAGGAGAATGCCAGTGACAGGAAGCGGGAGTGGGTGGGTTGGGGAACAGGGCAAGAGTGTATAGGGGACTTTGGGGAGAGCATTTGAAATGTAAATAAATAAAATATCTATTTAAAAATATACCTCCTTATGATAATCCTGAGTTAATACTTACTAAATCATATATTCCATCTTGGCTGCCCTCGACCCAGTCGTTGGCCCTCTTGGGGAAAATTCCTCTCCAAGAGTCAAGGATTTACAAGTATTTTCTTTTTATTCTGAATCAGTATCGTGTGCATTCTTCCCTTCCAATATAGCAACAATGCCAATAATTTTGAGTTCCTGCTTATTGCTTTTGGATTGAAGTCCATGATGTTTTCTTTAGATATGTATTCTCTCCCTCTCCCTCTCCCTCTCCCTCTCCCTCTCCCTCTCCCTCTCTCTCTCTCTCTCTCTGTGTCTGCATGTGCATACAATGAAACCTGCTTTTCTGATATATAGCATCTCTTCTTTCATAGGTATTTGTAGGATATTTTCTTGAGATTTTTTTTTTCACTTTTAGACTTTTCTTGTTTGACATTTTATTTGCAAACTTGCTTATGTAACTCCAGTGGGGAAAAAAAATAATAAATAGCTAAGCTTTTAGTATGTTTATATCCAAAAAGGCCTTGTTTTCATACTGTAAGCTTACAGGTGATTTTTCTCTAGACTAACACAATGTTACAGGATCCACTGTCTTCTAGAATCTGATACTGACAATAAATATGTGAATTCCATTTGAATTCTTTTGCCCATTTGGGTTTACTTAACTTTATTGTTGGAAATAAGTTGATTTGATCATCTCTGTAAAAGCCCTATGGTCTTCCTACAACTAAATCTAAAACATTCCTCTTTATTTTGTTTCTTCACTTACAGTACTATTTGCCAGAATTTATCACTTATGTTTAGAGCATTCTTCTTTCTTGGACTTTAGTGTAGCATACTCAACTTGTAATGGAACTTTCAATAGAAAACCCTTAAATACTTATGTTCCTTGGTTATAAAGCAGTCTGTCTTGAAAAATGTCAAAACACTAGCGAGAGAGCATTTCTTAACTGCCAGATCTTGGGAAAGAGCCATAGCTTAGCTACATAAAAATTCCTGGGGAAGTTTTCCAGAGAGAGCCAACACAAATTAAATCTCACATTTACCTAGATTACACTTTTACTTTTTGCCACCTTTGCTGGAATGGCACCACTAAGCATTTTGTCAGTTCCTGTCTTGGCATAGGGAGTGCTCTCGCTGCACAAATGACTCCTGTGTTGGTATTTTTCAGAGTTTATTTTATGGAATGTTTTAATGCTTTCAAAGTACTACTCTGATTTTGATGAGAGAAAGAAAGATGGAAGGGAAGGGAAATGGGGAGGAAGAGAGGGGGGAGGGAGAGAGAGATAACTCAACTATTGCTTCATCAAAGGACTGTGGGGTTTTGTTGTTATTGTTTCTTTCCTTTAGGCTTTTTTTTGTTTTGTTTTGTGTTATGTTGGGTGGTTTTGTTTGTTTTGTTTATGGATCCCAAGAACAACTTCCTGGTGCATAGACAATGAGAGAGGGAAGGATGGGAGATTATTTATGCTATCAAGAAAGATGCTATTTGCAATGCTTGCAACTTAATTAGATCTATAGAGTTTGAAAGCCAGTAAAAGATATGGGATTCAAAAATAATGGAGTCCACCACATCTGCCTGAATAATTAGGTAAGACCTCTCCCCAAACTCTTTCCTGTCAAGTTCCCTTAAAATACATCCAACACCTATTGAAATGTAAATAAAGAAAATAATTAATAAATAAATAAATAAAAAGAAAACACAGAAAAAACTGCAGTTATTACAAATCTAAATCTCTCAAAAGATGAAATAAAATGAGAATAAACATCTTTAAAAGTGAAAAAAAAATACATCCAACACCTTAAAGTGCACCCTACCCCCTAGACTATATTTTTTGGCTCAAAATTCTGCTTGTTTTCCCAGGAGCTATTCTGGCGCTAGGGACCCCAAGCCACGCTGGTACTTGGGACACCAGAAGCAAGGTAAACACCTCAAATCCCAGAGTCCAGAAAGGCCACAAAACTCTCAAGGTAGACACCCTACTGGACCCGAACATTGATGAGTCACCAGAATTCCAGGTGACTCGGGCCAGAAAACAGAAAAGAAGGAGAAGAAACCAAGGAGGAAACATCTAAAAATTGTCCATCTAACAAAGATAAAGTCTCAACGTCTCAACTTATAACAACTGCGTAAGTCAAATAGTTAAAGGCCAGAATAATAACACAATCAACAAGAGCCAGGGCAATAAGACACCACAAGAACCCAGGTATCTTATTATAGCAAGCCCTGCATAACCCAACATAGCTGAACTGAAAGAAAACTGCTTTTCTCTAACAAAAGAAAAAATTTTTATATAATTCCCTCAAAAATCCTCAAGGTATATGTTAGTTAGTGTACTTTCTGTTAATCCACCTTCCCATTTTCCCTAAGGGTATTAACACGGTTTACCAAACAACTAAAAAATTTTGTGGCTCATCCTCCATCAGCTTTTGCATGATTGCAGAGGAAACTGCCACATTAAACTGAGAAGAAAATGACTAGAAATGAAACTGAGATTGACTAATGTACAGGCAATAGTTCCGGCTTGTTCTAATGTTTTAAAGACAACCATGGTGTTATATTTTGTCAATATTTTGTCATTGTCCCTATGGTCAAAGGAATATAGATGGAGATTATGTTATAAAATTATCATGCTATAACATAATAAAATTATGAGATAAAAGACTGCAGTTAACTTTTGACAACTAGCTCCTTTCTTCATGTTTGAAATTAATTTAACCAAATTTTCTTGTCTGGAAGTTTTGTTCTTTATTTAACTATTGAAAGATGTTAGATTTTATTCTGTCTTTCCAAAATACCATTAAATTCTATAAAAACGTATTTTTCATAAAATAAGATCTTCATACTATTCAAGTACTAGGTTATTCAGAAGCATTTTAAAATACTTTAAACTTAACTATTACTATAATTAATTCATTGGTGCCTAAAATAAAAATTATATTGAGGGGCTAGGAAGACAAGAAAAATGTTTAAAATATCTTTTGCAATGAATATTTTTTTATAATTTTGCAATGATACATAAATTTCCATACATATTTATTTAAACTCATAGAGTAAGTCAGACTAAGGGACACATGCCTTTAATCCCTGCCCTTAGGAAAAAGAAGGAAAACAATTATTGTGAGTTCAAGGCCAGCTTGGTCTTTACACATTGCAATGCCAGGTTAGCCTTGGCTGGAGAGAGCCATTACATTTAAGTAAGTGTGTGTGTGTGTGTGTGTGTGTGTGTGTGTGTGTGTGTGTGTAAATATGTATATTCTAGTTCATTCTAATTCAAGGTATGATCTTTGGATGGTGTATTAGTCAGGGTTCTCTAGAGTCACAGAACTTACAGATAGTCTCTATATAGTAAAGGAATTTATTGATGACTTACAGTCTGCAGTTCAAATTCCAACAATGGTTCAGTAGTAGCNGTGAATGGAAGTCCAAGNATCTAGCAGTTGCTGANTCCCACACNGCAAGAAGGCNAAAGAGCGAGAGCCAGACTCCCTTCTTNCAATGTCCTTATATGGTCCCCAGCAGAAGGTGTAGCCCAGATTAAAGGTGTGTGCCACCACACCTTTAATCCCAGATGATCTTGGACTCGGAGATCTCCCTGCCTTAATCTTCTGGATTCAATCACCACTGTGTCTCAAGATCTCCATACCAAGATCCAGATCAGAAACTTCTATCTCCCAGTCTCCAGATTAGGTTCACTGGTGAGCCTTCCAATTCTGGATTGTAGTTCATTTCAAATATAGTCAAGTTGACAACCAGGAATAGCCACTACAGATGGTCACATGTTATAGAGACTTATTAGTTACTGCACATGCCCTTATAAGATGAGAGTATTTATGATAGAGAAGGTTTTACATATGTGGAGGAGAACACACTATAAATTTCTGTATCTAACACTCAGTTTTATTGTGATTCTAAAACTTCTTTTCAAAATGAAAATGTTTGGGAGAAAAGAGGGAGCCACATTCAGCCATTTAAACAAAGCTAGTTAAATATTATGAAACACTGGACATTCTTGATCATTAATGCATGGGAAATTACTAAAAAGTCTTTATGGATTGTCAACAAAGTTCAAGTGATATCACATAGAAGCTGGATCACTGGTTATATTTCTATAACCGTCGCTCATTTCTACCAAGCAATCCAATGGGCATTTACACTTTGAATTCAAGCTGTGGTCCCTCTAACTAAATGCTAGAGATATTGATCTGCATGCTAACTTTAACAGTAGTAGTGCTGCTTCTGATTCAATCTTCCTTTTAAATCCCGTTTGAATGTGTTTTTCTTGAAACAATTTTGCAAACTGAATAAACTGTAACATAATGAAGGGGAGAAAAAAGTCAAAATGAAGTAAAACTCCAAGTGAAATATTCAGGAATTCAGACAAAACACTCATAGGAGGGTGTGGAGGCACACTTTTGCTGTGGCAAACATTAACTACTTTCCAGAGGATGTACATTTGATTCTCAGTATCCCCATGACAACTCACAGCAGTCTATGACTTCAGTTCCAGGAGAACCAAGCCCTCAAGCCCCCTTCTGTCTTCCATGGATAGTATGTGCATTAGGGACACAGACATACATGCAAGTAGGAAAAATAAAACCTCAGAGGAAAGCCTCACTAATTTATTAGCTCAAATAAAGATAGTATCAAGTCTTGAAGAGTAAAGAAAAGGTAGGGAAAGTGGAACACTCAGTGAATGAAGATGTTAAATCCAAACATCTAAAACAAACAAACAAACAATAAAGAACTGAACTTGTCAGAACACTGAGGCACTATAAATAATAGGCATAGAAGAGCAAAAGAGAAGACATGGGGGAAAAAAAACAGAAAATATATTTAACAAAAATCACAGAAGAAAGTTTCTTAAGCTAAGCAAAGAGATGCCTATTAAGGTCCAAGTGGCACACAGAAAAACAAAGATGGGACCAAAAGTGGGACCAAAATGACACTCTCATTTAATAGGCAAATGTTAAATGTAAGAAAAGGTTCTGAAAATGCTTGAGAGAATGAACAACACACACACACACACACACACACACACACACACACACACAAAGACAGGAGTATCAGAATTCTAGCTGCCTTGAAAATACAGACTACAAGAGCCAGAAGGGATGGACCAGTGTTCTATATATAGGTAATGAATGTGCACAGATCACAACCTAGACTACTACACCTATCAAAGCTATCATTTTTAATAGAAAGGAAAAGGAAAATTGTTCACAATAAAGACATATATCAGAAATGCTGACTAAGCTGACTCTACAGAGATACTGTAAGAAATACTTTGCTTGTAAGAGAAAATTAATGTACTAAAGAGGGCAGAGGAAATAAAAACATCCAAGAACATTGGCTCAAAAGAAGTAATACAAAGCATTATAAAATCAACAAACAGAAATCATACATAATGTTCAATAATAACTCTTTGATAATTTATTTTTACACTTAGTTGGGAAGTGTATTAATATTGCATATCATCTCTCCCCTACTCTATTGAGGTCTTAGTGTGATTTATTTAATATAATGTCAGAGCTGTCTTATAAATATCCTCACCCAGTCATTGATTCCTAGGTTGAATTAGTGACCTAGAGTCCAGACTATTGCCAGCTTAGTCTGGACTTCTATAACACAGTACCATAGGCTGAATACTTTATAAACTGTAGAAATGTAATTATTAGTTCTGCATTGTGAAAATCCAAGATCAAGTTGCCAATATAGTCACCCACAGTGAGTGTTCATGCTTGCATTCCAGTCTTCAGCCTGTATCTTCACACAGTAAAACAAGAAGGAAAGAGTTCTGTGGCATTTCTTATAAGGAGACTTTACTCCCACGACACAATCGCCTGCCTACCCTCACAGATGATCACACAAAAGATTATTTTTAAACGTAGAGATTTATGAACTGTAATAGTTTGAGGATGAAGCCTGCTGCCAAAAGGTTCATTATTGAATGCTTGTTCCTCAATGTAAAAAGTATCTACAGTGAGCTTTTGGGAGTGATAGATTAATTATTTGATGACACTTGAAAACACATATAATTTTCAGAATTGAGGGTAGGGTATCTAGTGGGAGGGAACAGAGCACTGGGGTGTTTTCTCAGAGAATGTATCTTGTCCCAGGCACCTTACCCTAGCATCCGAAGGGTATTGTCTACCACATGATGAGGCGCCTTCCTCCACTGCATGGTCCATCACCTGCTATGAAACTGTGCAGGAGCAGAAGCAATGAAATCATGCATCAAAAGGAACTTCTCCTTTAAATTGATTTTTTGTTTCTCTCAAGTATTTGCCACACGATGAAATGGCCGTCGAACACCCAAAGGACATTAATATTCAACCCACAGCAAATACTTTCTAGAAAATGAAATAATCTATAATTAAATAGAGGTGTGCTGTTATGTTTTTGTGATTTATAGCTGAGAGGCCTTGATCTTTTACAGGATAAGGTCAGGTTTGCATCGATAAATTACAAAGAACAGCTTTGAGAGGCCATGATAATAACTGGTTTCTGGTGGGTGGGACAATTGAGTTAGATTTTCTCACTGTTGTTTATTTGCTAACTGAAATGAGCAAATTTTAAATAGGAGTTCTTTTATATTGCAGCTGTTGAAAAGTATTCTAATCTTGTCAGCCATATAACTTTGTTGAAAGGAAAAGAAAATAAAGAAGTGTTTCCTATATGAGTTGAAATGATTCCGGAAAAGAAATACTAAAATATTTTGCTGTAAAGGTGCTATATTGCAGCAGTTGAATTTAGACTGGAGAATCTGATGCTGCACTTATATATCTTGTGTGACATTAGTATTTTTATACCTAACTTTATGACTTTAAGGTCAAATAATAGACATTTATGAGGCATTCCTTTAGTAAATAATGATAATAAACCTTTCAGTTTAGGTTACTGCCAGTTTCATATCACTCCCTGTATCACACAAGTGTTTTTTTATAGTACTTGAAACTATGACTGCATTATCTGAAACATTACTTTTGTTTTGTTTTGTCTTGTTTTTTCGAGACAGGGTTTCTCTGTATAGCCCTGTCTGTCCTGGAACTCACTTGGTAGACCAGGCTGGCCTCGAACTCATAAATCTGCCTGTCTCTGCCTCCCAAGTGCTGGGATTAAAGGCATGCACCACTTGAAACATTCCTTTTATACTGCTAAATCTAAGTGGAGAACCATCACTTCACTAACAGATATTAAAGGAAATTCTAGAAAACACAATCCAATACTGGCCTTGGCTTCAAATCCATTTTCAGTACATGTTTTTCATGTTATTAAAAAAACATACCATGAACTCAAGACAATAAAAGCACCAGAGTAGAACCACAAAGTTTGTAAATTTTATTGCTTTTAAAATATAGTCTATGATTGTTATTTTTTAATCATTATGTTTGACCAGGTCATGTGCAAAAGCCTAAACTCTCAAACAACATTCCTTTTTTTTTTTTGTATAAAACTTGATGGGAAGTTAGGCAACCAGGATTCCGGATTTAAAACAAACCACAGCAAAAACGGTATCAGCTGAATTTCCAAGGGTCTCTGAATTGCAGCAAGTGCTGGGTAATGGATACCATGGGAGCAGAGTTTAGAAAAGATTAGAGCAGCACAGCTCTGACAGCTGTAAAGAGCTGCTTTGTAAGTTTTAGGAAGATAAGCATCATTAAGTGGTGAATTGATATTATAGCTATAAGCGAAGTGGCTGCTTCCATACATTTTTCATAACTCCTATGTGCACAGTGCCACCAACAGGAAAGACAAGAACTATGAACTGTCAATGGATTTAAAATGCAAAGGGAAGCCCCAGACCTTCAATGACCTTGAGGGGATGCTAAGTATTGTCAGGTGCTAAAGGCATATTAATAAGCTGTTGTCATCCCGACTCCCAGCTTACATTTAAGGGACTGTATTCCTTTTTCTTTCAAAAGGAGCATGGGTGACATACAATTGGTGCATGCTTAAGTGTTACTCAAATTCTTTCAAGATGAACAAGTCATTTTTATTGTGTCCCAGTGTACACACAAACAAACACACACAGTCACACACACACACACACACACACACACACACACACACACACACATTTGTGCATGTACCTGTGTCCTTAAAAGTTGTATTTTTCAGACTGGACTCTGTCTGGTATCTCTCTGCCCTCTTACAAGGTAATTTCCATCACTTTGTCTTCCCAGTTCTCCTAGTTCAGTGGGGTCTATTAGCTTTCAACTGTCTAGACCATAGTCTACTTAATTAAAATATATTGATTGAATATATAAACCACCAAGACTTTACAGTGAAGTGTCAAAATTCTTCTCATAAAAGAGTTTTGTATGTTTGAGATACATTGATAAAATAGTTCAAAAACTCTGCCTATGTGTAATAAATGGAAAGATACTGACATTTGTAGGAAAAGATAGTTGGAAGTAGAACCACCACTAGAAAGAGAAAGGAAATGCTTAAGAAATGAAAATATGTAGATGTAGGGACTAATAAATACCTTAACATGGACATCCACCTTTTGTGGGGTCTTCTTGATTTCAAGGATGGATAATCCTCCAGGTCTATGAATTACTTCTTTCACTTACCACTATAATGTTTAGGCTGAGAATCCATTGGTATTAGCTGAAAGAATACAACCATGAATAAATTCTAGCCCAAACACACCGGATTTGCAATTATATCTTAGCTAACTTTTCCTAATTATCTTTTACAATGGCATTCCACTTCATAATTATTTAAAATTTAATAACATTAGTTGTTACTGTAAGTATGTGCCTTTCAACAAGAGAGATATATAGGTTGTGTGTGTGTGTGTGTGTGTGTGTGTGTGTGTGTGTGTGTGAAAGAGAGAGAGAGAGAGAGAGAGAGAGAGAGACTTGCTTGTGTGTGTGGCTATACCTGCCTATGTGT
>NC_034610.1:39105194-39108318 GCF_900095145.1 Mus pahari | reverse complement strand
TTAGTTGTTACTGTAAGTATGTGCCTTTCAACAAGACACACACACACACACACACACAGAGAGAGAGAGAGCGAGAGAGAGAGAGAGAGAGAGAGAGAGAGAGAGAGAGAGAGAGAGAGAGAGATTTGCTTGTGTGTGTGGCTATACCTGCCTATGTGTGTGTGTGTGTGTGTGCAGAATCCAGAGGTTGATCTAAGAGGTCTCTCCAATTTAAGCCTTGTGGGACCAAGTTTCTCAGTGTACTTGGAGATGACTGTGTTGGCCTGAATGATTGACCAGGAAAACCATAATATCTACCTGTCTCCTCAGCACCAGCACTGAAGACTCAAATGCATGCAGTTCCATCCAAGTGTCTTTTTTTTAATGGATATTTTCTTTATTGACATTTCAATTTTTTTTACCCTTTCCAGGTCTCCCCTTCAGAAATCCCCTATTCCTCCCCCTGCCTCTACAAGGGTGCTCCCACCCCCACCCATCCACTCCTGTCTTCCCTCCCTAGCATTCCCCTATGGTGAGACATCGGACATTCACAGCCCCAAGGGCCTCGCTTCCCACTGATGTCCAACAAAGTCATCCTCTAACACATATGCAGCCAGAGCCGTGGGTCCCTCCATGTATGTGTATTCTGTGGTTGAGGGTCCTCTCCCCGGTTGACCCCCTCAGCTCCTTCAGTCCCTTCTCCAAATCCTCTGTCTGGGACCCCAGGCTCAGTACAATGGTTGGCGGTGAGCATCTACTTCTGTATTTGTCAAGCTCCGCAGAGCCTCTTACATTCAAGTGTCTTTTAATGTGGAGTTTCAGACTCTAATTATTCTCTTCAATCTTGTTAAACAAGTACATTCTTCACTGATTAGTCTTCCCACTACTGCATCTTTAAATGTCATGTACATATGTTTAAAATATACCTATAGGCTTTTTCTGTTTTATGCTGAGTTATAAGTAAAATATCTTAAATGCAATTATTGAATTTTTCATATTTCAATATGATGTGTATAAGAAATCAATAGAAATTGAATTCTAGGCCTTTGAAAAGCTGTCCCAAAGGGACATACCACAAGGGGGCACAGTGAGGGAGGGAAAGAGAGGAGCCATCTAGATATTTTCCAACCAGTGAAAAAGGATAGTTTATCATTTAAACATTTTCTCTCCTTTTTTTTTCTCTCTCTCTCTCTCTCTCTCATCACTGGCCTTCCTCTGGGTCTGAAAAATAAAAATTGAAATGTTAAGATTTTTGAGAGAAAATTTCTCCTAGACAGAGCTTGTAAAGGGTTTCTAATGTATCTCAAGGAACCACAGTAGACTTTGTTCAGTCATTTGAAAGTGATTTCTGACGGAAAATACAAATGAATAGC
This sequence comes from Mus pahari, assembly GCF_900095145.1. NCBI lineage: Eukaryota > Metazoa > Chordata > Mammalia > Rodentia > Muridae > Mus > Mus pahari. The sequence continues at coordinate 39,106,966 of NC_034610.1, read as the reverse complement.
ATACTCACAAACAATATTATAAACAAAGCACAATTTTATAGATTTATGCCATTTTTAAGTGTTTCGGACATAGTCAGTGTGTATTATTTTTCAGTCTTCCTCTTCGCTTGATTCTCCCTTTACACTCTATTTCCTTTGTTCTTCTGATCCATCTTCCACATTTTTAAAAAAACTTTCTAACTCTACCCCCTCCCCTCCATTTCTTTCCTTCTCACATGTCTCAGTGTTAGAAAAACAAAACACTATATCATCAAAGCTCAGTGGCCACTACATCTGACACACTCCAGTTTGACACGGAGGATCACGTGTGCTTTAGATGCACTGATAAATATTTATGAACATTATTTTTGAGAACTATTTTGCTCATCTTTAAGCTTCAGAGTCGTTTCTTATAATATTGTGAATGTAACGTGCTATTTGTTGGTTTAGCTGTCAGCTTGGTACAGTCTGGAGTCACCTGAGGAGGGAATCTCCATGGAGGAACTGTGCAGCTCAAACTGATCTGTTGGCAAGGCTGTTCTACATGGGATTATCTCAACTGACAATCGGTGTAGAAGGAAGGGCCCAGTCCATTGTAGGCAGCACTGTAACATGGACAAATGATACTGTGCTTTCTAAGGAGTCTACCAAACACGAGCCTGCCAGCAAGCCAGTCAGCAGCATTTCTAACTTTGTTCTCACTTCATGTTCTTGTTTTAGTCCCTGCCCTAACTTCCCTCAATGATAGATTACGATGTGACAAGAAATTGTAAGCCAAGCATATCCTTTCCTCCTCTAAGATGCTTTTGAACAGCTTGTTCTCACAGAAACACAGATGAGACAGTCTATGTTAAATGACCTGCTATATGCCAGCAAGATCTTGCTGAAAGGACACTGATATAGCTATCTCTGTGAGGCTATGCCAATGCCTGGCAAATCTAGAAGTGGATGCCCACAGTCATCTATAGGATAGAACACAGGGCCCCCAGTGGAGGGGCTAGAGAAATTACCCAAGAACTGAAGGGGTCTGCAACCCTATAGGTGGAACAACAATATGAACTAATCAGTACCCCCAGAGCTCGTGTCTCCAGCTGCATATGTAGCAGAAGATGGCCTATTCAGCCATCGTTGGGAAGAGAGGCCCCTTGGTCTTGCAAACTTTATATGACCCATACAGGGGAACGCCAGGGCCAAGAAGTGGGAGTAGGTGGGCAGGGGAGCAGGGTGGGGGGAGGGTATAGGGGACATTCGGTATAGCATTTGAAATGTAAATGAAGAAAATATCTAATAAAATAAGTTTTAAAAATAATAATAAATGGCCTGCTAGAGTACTGAAAAGAAGCAATGCTTTTATCTTAATAATTTTATGAACGTGTAATTATATTGATGAAATTTATTATTTTATTCTTACTTTTCTTTCAGATTTCTCATAGTAATCCAGAGAATAATATCTCATTCCCACACAGTTTTACACATCAGAGGCCCATAAAACTTCCAGTTTACCCCCTTGAAAAAGTATAGGCATAAGTTACTAATCACAAATTACTGTTAAGGATAAATGAAGAGCAGGGGTTGAATTTTTAGATAAAAGTAATTTAGAAATGAGGACCATAGGTTTGTTGATCTAGATGGTTATATTATAGTTGAGAAATGATTCATCAAGAATTTTATGAAAATAAAATTACACGAGGCACTGAAGCATTCCAAGCAATAATTTTTTCTTTCCTTCTTTCTTTCTTTCTTTCTTTCTTTCTTTCTTTCTTTCTTTCTTTCTTTCTTTCTTTCTTTCTTTC
>NC_034610.1:39101247-39105164 GCF_900095145.1 Mus pahari | reverse complement strand
TTCCTTCCTTCCTTCTTTCTTTCTTTCTTTCTTTCTTTCTTTCTTTCTTTCTTTCTTTCTTTCTTTCTTTCTTTCTTTCTTTCTTTCTGTTTGTTTTTTTGAGACAGGGTTTCTCTGTGTAGCTCTGGTTGTCCTGGAACTCACTCTGTAGACCAGACTGGCTTCGAACTCAGAAATCCACCTGCCTCTGCCTCCCAAGTGCTGGGATTAAAGGTGTGCACCACCACTGCCCGTCTAAGTAATATTATTCTAACCCACCCTAAACAGTTTCACCAACTAGGTACCAAACATTCATATATATAAGTCTATGAAGCTCATTCTCATTCAAAGCACGTCACGTATTTTACTGAGCCCCATTGTTGGATGTGATTCTTAGAAGGTAGGAGAGGTTCTTATGCATGTGAATGTCTAAAACCTGAATGCAAATTTGATTTTTAAAGTGCTAGAACAATAGAGAGGACAAAAGAGTGGGGAAAAAGAAGACCAAGATGTTGCCTGCAAGTCATTTGACAGAAATGTGTGCTAAGATCAGGTCTCCTCCTTTAAATCCTGACAGGAGGCCAAACACTGTCACTATGAGTCTTAGGAAGACATTACAAGCTCAGCAGCAGTTCACTCAAAAGGGATGAATGAAGGAGTAAGTGACAAATGAGCGCACATATCCAAGAGTAAGCTTTTCCTTTGAATTGTTCTTCCCCAGGAATATGCTGTGTACACACTCCTCTATAAATAAATATGATGCATTCAATCTGTAATTGGTTTTGGTAAGATGATCATTTTTATTCTGTTAATCCTATGGACCCAATGAGCATGTGGGAACCTTTCCATTTTCTGATGTCTTCTTGAGTTTCTCTCTTCAAAAACTTGAAATCATTGTTGTACAGTTCTTTTTTACTAGCTTGGTTAGAGTTAAACCAAGATATTTTGTATTAGTTGAGGCTATTGGGAAGGGTGTCCTTGCCCCTGATATTTTTCAGTCCATCTGTTACTTGTGTATTAGGTTTAATTTGTTGTTGTTGTTGGTAATCTTGTATCTAGTCCCTTCCCTGTGTTTATTGGCTTTGGGAGTTTCCTGATAGAATTTTTGGGTCACATATGTGTACTGTCACATCATCTGCAAATAATGACACTTTGACTTCTTACTTTCCAATTTGTATGCACTTGATCTTCATCAGCTGTCTTATTGCCCCAGCTAGAACATCAATTACTATATTGAATAGATACCAAGAGAGTGGACAGCCTAGTCTTGTTCCTGATTTTAGTGAATTTACATTGAGTTCCCTTCCATTTAATTTGATGTTGGATTATAGGTTTGCTACAAATTATATTTATTATGCTTAGGTATATCCCCTTTATTCCTAATCTCTCCAAATCTTTCATCATGGATTATTAAAAGCATGAATAGCAGGAGAGCTCTGGCTCTTTTACCTATGCTTGGGACCTTTTCCTCCTAATGGGTCACCTTATCCAGCCTTGATATGAGGGTTTGTGCTTAGTCTTACTATAATTTGTAATGCCATTTTCAGTTAATATCTTTAGGAGGCTCACTCTTTTTCATTGAAGGGAAACGAAGGATGAGTGAGTCTAAGATACAGAAGAAGTCCAATGTTGACAAGGGATGAGCAAAAGCTATGGTTCTCGCCTAGAGCATGTCAGAACAAGAGTGCTAAATCAAAGAGCAGGGCTAATCTGCCAAAGCAATGCATTACTATCTCCAACCTCTGTCTGAGCAGAACGGTGTTCATCAGGCCAAACCAGTCAGCCACAGGTAGAGATGTGTACAGTTGCCCTGCAGCAGCATTCCAGGATGAGGAAGTGAAATGTCTAAGAGAAAGTAATTGCATTGTGGGGTAGTAGTTGTCTCATCCATGTTGCTATATCTAACTTTCCTCTTCTGATGAAACAATTGGTACAAGTAATGAGTTTTTTTTCCATGTTGCACTGGATCAGACTGATGTTTCCATTTTAAGTGTGTCCTCAGCTATTCAAAATCAATTCATCATTTACTTAGAAGGGGATAGCAAAGGCCTTTCAAATATGTTTTCTGACATATATAGAAAATGTTCATTGTACAATATGAATTCTTAATTATCTCACAGTTTTTTTTATTATTTTCTTTATTTACATTTCAAATGCTATCCCGAAAGTTCCCTATAACCCCCCCCCCGCCCCTGCTCCGCTACCCACCCACTCCCACTACTTGACCCTGGTGTTCCCCTGTGCTGGGTCATATAAAGTTTNCAAGACCAAGGGGCCTCTNTTCCCANTGATGGCCGATTAGGCCATCTTCTGCTACATATGCAGCTAGAGACNNGAGCTCAGGGGGTACTGGTTAGTTCATATTGTTGTTGCACCTACAGGGTTGCAGCCCCCTACAACTCCTTGGGTACTTTCTCTAGCTCCTCCATTGGGGACCCTATGTTCCATCCAATAGCTGACTGTGAGCATCCACTTCTGATCTCACAGATTTTGATCTAGAAAAACAATGCAATAGAAACTGTAAAGTTTGAGCCAAGTCACCATGAATGGTTGGAAAGAGATTCCAACGAATTGTAGTTATTTCAGTGAAAAACCCTAAGCCAGGGTTTGATTGCCTTATGATGACCAAAAAAATCCATAAATCATGAAGGATATTGTGAGTGGTATTGTTTTCACATTAGAATTAGGAAGTATGCACCCATTGTAGAAGATATCACACACTTTGTTGAGCACAGAGAAATCAAACTGGGATGGAGTTGGTTATTTTTCCCCTTGTTGACTGGTTTTCCTAGTAGCATCAGGTGCTGTGTACAATTGATAACGGTCTCTGTGTGTTACATCACCAATATACCCACAAAGGTGTGTTTGCTGTTATAATAGTGACAAACTGTTAATGGGCACAGCCATTTGCTTGACATTTGCTAAGGTCTGAATATCAGAAGGGAATCTACTATATGCTAAAACAAATCCTGTAGCAGGAAACATTACAGGTCTGAGTGAGGAAAGTATTTTTCTGATTAAAAAAATATGATGTGCCTAACAAATTGTCTCCTAAATTTCTTATACCCATAGATTTAAAGTTCTGAGATTGTCAGCCAGTTGTAAAAAGGAAAAATTATGGTTTTAGTGGGTTGTTTGTTTGTTTGTTTGTTTGTTTTTGCTTGTTTTATTGATTACCTTTGTTGTGGTTTTGCTTTGTTTTTATAATGGTAGTGGTTACTACAAAGATTAAATAGTGATCAAAATCTGAGAAAAAAATGACTCTTTAAAATTGTATCCCAATGTTCAGAAACAAAAGTAAAAAGTTAATTACGTATTTACACTACCTTTCCCAAGGCTCAGAGCAAGTTTTGGATGTAGGAAGGATGTCCTATAGCTTTCCTTTTTCAATATTGAAACATTCTCTGCTTAGAAGAAACAAGAAGAATTGTAATACTCGGGAAACTTATAAAACTTTCAATATTCAGAAAACCCAGAAACTTAAAACTTATTCCTTCTAGGAGTTTATGTAATTTAAAAAAAGAAAGAGAGAAAAAAATGCTGAGAGTGAATCAGACTCTTCCGTGGCGCATGAATTGCAGGAAAGTTTGCATGAGTCATCCAGCTCGCTGACTCAGTGTATTGAGTCTTTGGTTCATTTGTTTGTTTTTGTAATATAGCTACCTTCAGCTCACCAAAGATCCTGCCAACAACCCCAACATACTCATTGATTCACTAGAATATGCTTGCAAGACAGTATATTGGTATATTTTAAATATTTAATCTTAAGTCAATAGATTTTTTTTTTTTTTTTGTAAAAAGGATACTCTAAGTATCTTAGGAGTTTTCTTACTATAAAAGACCCCTGTATAGTCCATCCTTTCATCTTAGCTCTAAATTTTGTCTCTGTACCTGTATCCTTTCATGGGTATTTTGGTCCTTGTTCTAAGGAGGAATGA
>NC_034610.1:39090079-39100082 GCF_900095145.1 Mus pahari | reverse complement strand
CAATATGAGCTAACCAGTATCCCCTGAGCTCGTGTCTCTAGCTGCATATGTAGCAGAAGATGGCCTAATCGGCCATGATTGGGAAGAGAGGCCCCTTGATCTTGCAAACTTTATATGACCCAGCACAGGGGAAGGCCAGGGCCAAGAAGTGGGAGTGGGTTGGTAGGGGAGAAGGGGCAGGGGGTGTATAGGGAACTTTCAGGATAGCATTTGAAATGTAAATAAAGAAAATAATAATAATAAAAAATGAAAAAATATACTTATAATATCAAATGCAAAAAATAAACAAAAGCCCCTGTTACACTGAAGTATATTTTTATAACTAATTGTTTCATACTTCTTTTCTCATGTAGAGATGTGTTTTATGAAATACCCTTTGTGTACCTATTGAAAACATCCATATACATTTTGGCAAGTAATCTAATAGTAGTAGTCACATAATCTGTATATATTAAGTACATTTTCATCTATAAAATACCATTTGAACACAGTAAATAATACTTTTGTGAGCATAATTCATTCTAGCCTATGGAATATAATTCATAGCATTGTTGTAAGTTTCTCAGGAATACCATTAAAGAATTTTGATCAAATATTCATGATAACTTGGGGGGAATCCAGGCAGTGATTTTGTGGGTATTAATTATGTTCCTATTTCAGGTACATTGATAGATAGGTGAAACTTTCTTACTTATTTCACTCACTGATATGTTAAAAATATGTCCAACAGGAAGCAACTTAAGGAAGAAAAGACTTATTTAGGTTTAGAATTTAAGAAGGGATACAACACACCATCATTTGGAAGGCACGATGTCAGAAATTTGAGGCAGCTGGTCAGATTCCTTCCACAGTCAGGAAACAGAGAAAGGACATAGAGCAATGACCAAACCAGAAAACTAAGATCTTCTTGCAAGGTCTTCCCTTCCTCTATCAAGAATCTACCATCTAAGATATAACCTTCCAAAGAGTACAACAAACTGTGGATAATGTCTTCAACATAGGAGGCATTGAAAGGCATGTAAAACTGTAATAAAGAGTGAACCACTTCCATGGAATCAAAATACACCATTACCTTAAGTTCTGGTAAAGCTGTGTTGCCAAACTTTGCCTGAGAATCTACTCAGCACCCAGTAAAATATTTTTTAAAGTAATTGAGACGCTGTCTGGCAGTGGCATACTGAGCCATACATACATACATACTATCCAATTAAGGAAATAAAGAACCAATCAGATCCTTTCTAATTGTCCATGACAAACAAAGAATGAGAGAGAACATATATTATACTAACTACATTTTGTATATTTGGCAATTGACATGACTCCATGGTGCTCTCTATACTCACCTTAATAACCAGAAAAGGCATTTGGTTTCAAGAAAACAAGAAATGCTTTAGTAAAAAAAATGATGTAATTTAATAAACATCTAAGCTGTAGGCAGTAAGTTGTTCTTCTATCAAACAAACATCTATTTAATTCATATGCTATATAGAGGGAGTTTAGAAGTGTTTTTTCTGTTATGTTTTTTATTAATTTAAGAAATATTGCTTGTACTTCTTTGAATGTCTGGTAGAATTCTATGCTAAATCCATTTGAGATTGTGTTCCTTTTAGTCTAAGAGCTTTTCACAACTATTTCATTCCTTTTATTTGCTATAAATTGATCTCTTCTTGAATTAATCTTGGAGGCAATCAAGTTAGATGTAAATCAAATTAGATGTCAGCTCCATTTAATGAAAGGGAAGTTATGCACAGTACAATAAACCTAGATAACTATTCTTGGCTGGTGAGGTGATTGATACCAAAGGAGACCATATTATTCCTAGTTCTTTAAACCAGTTAACTTCCAATTGCCTTCTAATGTCTATTCTTTTATACACAGATAAACGTAGATCTCACATCTCATCCAAGAAACTTCTTTCAGCAATTATTCCAGAAGTACATAGCCTGTCAAAGTGTAGAGAAAAATTAACTATGGTATGCCCATTCCAAACTGATACATTTGTAACAGAACCCCACATGTAAGGATCAGGGAATATCATGGAAGAGAGGCTTGAAAGATGGTAAAGTCCAGAAGCCCAAGATACGTGATGTGAGACAGTGCCTTTGCTATTTGGTAGAAAAGCTGAACCCATGAAATTTCAATAATTGCAATATTAACACAGTGATAACACTTGTTAACACTTCAATATGTGCCGCAGACGGACTTTTCTGGGGTCCCTGATCTGCGGGGAATGGGTCTCTGGTTGCAGGTGAGCGAGGATTCGGGCGAATGTGGGGTGACAAACAGACAGGGACACAAAAGAGTGTGGTATCTGAATGCGAATTCTCAAACTGAGCATCAGACCATTTATACAGGAGAAAATAGGGAAGTAAGTAAACAAAACAGAGGAATGCAAACCTGGAAGGGCTGGCAGGAAACAACTGGGATAAATTCAATGTTAACAACTGGGATCTCCACCTAAAGTTAGTAGCTGGGGGCAAGGGCTTCATGCCCTTGCCATAGTTCTTATAGTCCACCTTCCCCTTAGGCCATTGTAATGCTAGTGTATGGGTGTAACTCAGCTACCTATGGTTCTAAGTATCTACCCTGGTTCCTTTTTAGATCACAAACTTCCTTCTTCCTAGAGTGATAAATTCCTATGTAGGGCAGTGACTAGCTGCCTAGACCCAAGGGTCAGCTCAAGGACTGACTACCCAGAATCTGATATGGCTATGTATTAAGGGAAGGCACATGGATCTGTTTCCCAACTAAAGCAAGGATATTGGAGCTTTCGTTATACAAAATACCACCATTCCAGGAGACTGAGTTTCCTTGAACTTTTTGCCTCAGGACAGCGCCCAGGTGTTTGGGGCCTGTTGGCGCTTGTCACTACTGGAAAGAATGTANCAGTTCTGGGGAAGCATATGGAGGATGCCACCATTCCAGGAGACTGAGTTTCCTTGAACTCTTTGCCTCAGGACAGCGCCCAGGTTTTTGGGGCCTGTTGGCGCTTGTCACTACTGGAAAGAATGTAGCAAATATGAATGCAGGTAAATTTACTGGGCCTCACACCTAAAGAGCTATAGGCAAATTAGGGGTGTGGAGATTGAATGAGTCAGTTTTTTCCAATGTCAAACCTCCTGATAGATTATCTAATCCCAAGTAAAGGACAAATATGAAACATCCATGGATGTGAGCAACTTCAGGAGAGATAGATAGATAGATAGATAGATAGATAGATAGATAGATAGATAGATAGATATAACATATATATGTATAATAATAACTAAATAAGAAAGATGTTATGAAATTGAGACAAAGTGGGAAAACAAAGAGTTGCAATGCATAGAAGCAGGTGTAGAAATGAGGTAAACACAGTACTCATGGGTGAGATTCTCATAAGAGAGGAAGAAAGAAAGGAAGAAAAAAAAACATGAAGAATACAATGTTTGTTAAAATATCATGTTATAAGACAATCTCAGGAGGTAGGAGGTGAGAGGACCTTCCAGAATGTACCAGAGACCTGGGAGGTGAGAAACTCTTGGGTCAAAAGGACAGTTCTTAAATGAAATATCCTACAGTGGGGAGAGTGAACTTGTAGAGCCCACCTCCCACAGAAAGACAAATTTCGACCCATAATTGTTCCTGTCTGAAAGAACTGCAGGGACAGAAATGGAGAAGAGCCTGAGAAAAAGGAGGTCCAGAGACAGACCCAAAGTGGGATCCAGCTCAAGGGGAGGCCCCAAGGCCTGACTCTATTATTGAGGCTATGAAGCACTCACAAAAACAGACCTATCATAGCTGTCCTCCAAAAGACCCAACAAGCAGTTGAAAAAGTCAGATGCAGATATTTGCACCAAACCAATGGACAGAAGGAGCTGTCCCTTGTGGTTGAATTAGGGAAACACAGGAAGAAGATGAGAAGGAGGGCGATACTGTAGGAGGACCAGCAGTCTCAATTAACCTGGACCCCCGAGATCTATCAGACAGTGGACTACCAACCAGGCAGTGTACACCAGCTGATATGAGACCCCAAAAATATACAGGTGAGGACTTCCAGGTCTGGGTCCAGTAAGAGAAGATGAATCTAACCCTCAAGAGACTGGAGGCCCCAGGGAGTTTAGAGGTCTGGTAGGGTGGAGGTGTGTGGTAGGGACATCCTCATGGAGACATGGGGGGGGGATTGAAGAAGAGATATGGGATGGGAAACAGTCAGAGGGTGGACTGGGAGGGGATAAAATCTAGAGTGTAAAAAAAAAAAAAGGTTAAATAACAATTTTTTAAAAAATGAAAATTGGAAAATCCCCCAATAATTAGTTTCAGATAATCTATACTCTTTAATAGACTATTCTTACAAGAAAAATTAAGAATAATAAAATGTTAGCTGTTTTTAATTTAAAATATCATGTTATAGACATTGTTTTATAATATTGGCTATATTCTCATCATTAGTGTCATAAATTACAGATTACTTCACTAAATTGTTCTTTAGTACGTTTGAAATGAGATCTCACATAAGTGTTGCAAAGATTCTGTGTTTAGCTATATTTTTACCTTCAGTTTTGTTTTAAACTACAAGGTGTTTCTTTTATATAATATTGGGTTGTCCTAGATCGTAGTCCTGTTCTGAGTGTCAGAATTGTCTTTCTGACACTTTTTCGTGATTCATGAAGTCCCTGCATTGCGCACCACAAAGACTGAATCCTAGAGACTTGAATAACAGAGAATGCTTGAGTAAAATTTCAAAAAAAGTAGTAGAATGTACTTTCAGCCCTCACCATAGAAACTTCTTTTCACTCTAGATAATGGAAAATATGAGAGACAAACAACTGGTTGATGTACACATAATAAGAGACATGGAGTATTGAGCTATAAGAAGGACATTTAAATCACACTACGTTCATTCCAAAGATTAGAGCTTTGGAGAAGAGCAGAGAAAGGTTGTGAATGCTAGAAGTAGTGGATTTGTACAGCAAAACAGATGATAGGACCACTGTACACAAGAACTCACAGCATGTGTACCTACACATGTAAGACCTGCATAAGGGCAGACCAGTCAGAATCACAGCATGCCTCAGAAAAGAAGCTCATAAAATCCCATGCCTCAGGGAGATGGTACCAGGTCTTAATGGCTTTCTGGGGAAAGAGTTTTCTTCTGTGAAAAGGCTGTCAACAGCTGCCCATGAACTAAACTATTGTTTCACATTCATGAACAGCAGCAATAAGTGAACTCAGTTAAGAGACAGGAAGGTTGAGAATTGGGAGGAAAATATGGGAGACTAGGGGAAGAATTGAAGAAGCAGTAACGGGAGGTATATTTGATCAAGCATGCACACACACACACACACACACACACACACACACACACAATTCAAAAACAGAACAGTTTAAAATGCCAAACAACACAGTTGGTCTCTCACTGCCAAAAGGGAAAGAAAAAAGAAAAAAACACTGAAAAATTTAAAAATATGTTATTAATTTACAAATAGCCAAAAATAATCTGACACGATGTACTGAATGTACAGGGAAAAATAAACTGAACATATTCATATGTAATCTTGGTAAGAGTTTATATTGTGTTTAGATCAGAAAATACTATGCATGGAATAAAGCCACAGACAACTTTGTGTTGACAGTGCTTCCAGCTTATTAAATATTACATGTGTCTTTGCCTTGTTTGGTTCTTTATGGATTGAAAGGATAAAAATTATCTATGGTTGCAATGTTCCATGAAATCAAGATGTACTGTATATGAAAATAACTGTTACATGTTATATTATGTTATATTATCAAAGCTTTGTTACATTCAAACCTATTAGAATTCAAGGCTATTTGATATATTTGAATGTAACAAAGCTTTGATATATATATATATATATATATATATATATATATATATATATATATATGTATATAATTTTCTAAAATAAGATGAAACTCCGTGCCTTCATAATTTTAAAACCATGGATGTTTTTCTAGCTCACGGATCATATTTATTTGTTTCACCTCAAGAATTATTTTCATTATTGTTTACATATTCAATTTGCACTTCCCTGTTGCCTTTATGATTAATTCCAAGTAATTTTAGATTTCATTAACTTCATTCTTTTATTTAAAATGAAAATACTTTATACATTATAAGCATGGTGAGATATTTGTATTTTTGAATTTAAAACATAATTCTTTTTTATTGGTAGCACACTGAACAAGCAAAGAAAAGTGTTGATAAGTAATTCTAATTATAAGCAAAAGAAAAATGCTGTTTCTTGTATTCCCAAACATATTTTCTTTCTCTTTCTGACAAGTAATTTTAACAAGAATATCCAGACGTGATTACGACAGTAATGTATCAATGGTAATTGGAGACAGTACATGACACACAAGAGCATGAATACATTTGTACACATTTAGGTGGATACTGACTGGGTAGTGTTTAAAGCTTGGAAGATGAATAGTGTTAAAAATATTGATTAGTCAAAGCTGCTGGGTATGCCTTGATTTTGTTTTACTTGAAACAAACCTTGTCACTGTGAAGTGAAAGATTTATTGATACTAAAGGACCTTCTATAAAAAAGGATTAATTTTAGGTTTTTATAAAATACTTAAGCCTTTGGGTGGTAATTTAAATGTACTAAATACACATTTCATGTAAATAAATAAGAATAGATATCAAACACAACTTTGAACCTCAAGGGCTGTAAACTTTGCATAGTGAGTAGCATCTTAATGAAATGTCTATACAATTACATTTTTTAAAAGTAAAAGCTTTATCAGCTAATAAGGTTACCCATCTTGATAATTGCATTCACTATGACTTTAAATGTATTATAGCATATATTCACAATGTTTCTTATAGTAGACTACATAATAAAAGAAATGCTACTACATCCTTTATTACCAATATTATAGATAATGTATATACACCTATATGCCTTCTCTCTGGCCTAGATTTCAAAGGAACTGCCTGCCACAAGAGTAGTGATAATAGAAATATTCACAGATTTGCTCCCAAGATATAAATCCAGAATATTGTGCTTTTAACAAATAATTAATGATTGATAATGCCAGTATATAAAGAAACTATTCGTCTGTGATAGATTTCACATGATACAGGCTTGCCAACCAAAAAGCCTTAATGAAAACTCCAAGAGAGGAAGTACCTCAAGCACAAGTTTTCCAGAAGAATATGAAATTGACTTCATACTTTAGAGCAGCTTAATTGAAGTATAATTTCTATTCATGTAATGCAGTCATTGTTAAGACTTCATTATTTTTTTTCGAGACAGGATTTGCACAAGTTTTCCAGAATATGAAATTGACTTCATACTTTAGTGCAGCTTAATTGAAATATAATATCTATTCATGTAATGCAGTCATTGTTAAGAATTCATTTTTTTTTTTTGAGACAGGGTTTCTCTGTATAGCCCTGGCTGTCCTGTAACTCACTCTATAGACCAGGCTGTCCTTGAACTCAGAAATCCTCCTGCCTCTGCCTCCCAAGTGCTGGGATTAAAGGCTTGCACCACCACTGCCTGGCTAAGACTTCCTTTTTAATAAATTAGTAGATTTAACAATCCACTTAAAATAATTTTAAAGTATGTTCCCTGTTCAAAAATTTCTTCATATCCACTTAAAATGAATCATACAAAGATTAATAAATTTTATTTTTCTAAATAGAAATTGGATACCACCCCTACAACCTTAATGTTATTGTATTGCTACAGTTTTTTGTCTATACAAGACAAAATGTAAAAAATCAAATTGTAATATCAATTGCAATCATCACCATTTATGAAACTTTTAAATATTTTAAACCATGAGTTTATTTAGTAATTTATGCATACTATAAACAAAATTTTAAAATGGGTATAAATTAGAGCCTACTTAAGGGTTTTTGCATAAATTAAGAAATCTTCTGAACTTTAGCTAAGATATTTGAAACTACAAAAATTACTCAAACCTGGATGTAGTGGGTTTGGACTATGCTGCTTGTATTCTTATGTTAATTTAGGTCCCCAAAATTGTTTGCTCACAGTCCACATGGAGGGCCCATGCTCCCAGTTGATTCTGCCTGGTAAATAATGATGCCAGCAGCCAATGGCTGGGAAAGGCAGACAGAGTTGGGACTTAAGGATTCTTAGGTTTGGGACCCAAAGACTGGAGGAGAAGATCTGTGGTACCTGGAGAGTGTGGAGGAGAGAAGGCACCTTGACTGAGAAAAGTAAAGGACAGGGAGGAATAACTGCCAAGTGAGAGCCAGGAGAGTGTGGGTCAGAGGGAAGCCCAATGGGGTCTAGACAAGCCAAGGTAGAATATAGTATTTAGTGAGTGATAACTCGGGATTATGGGATGGAGGTGGATTAACCATGTTGAGATTAGGCAGTGGAACAGCTATTGTGCTCTTTAAGGAATATCACAATATAAAGGCTGTGTGTGTGTGTGTTTCATTCAGGAACACTCCAGAACCCTGGGGAGGGTAGCATGGAACCCACAGCCAGGATTTATCAGATAATTTAATCCAATACCTAGAAGGTGTTAAATATATAGAATGTATAGTGGCAAAAATCCTACCTCAAAAAAAATTTACTCATCATGTTTCACAGAGTCAGTGCTTTTAGAATTTACTCATCATGTTTCACAGAGTCAGCACTTTTAGTTTTAAAATAATTTCTTACACTTATTAAACACTAACAAAATCAGGATCTTTTATATGATAAGTAAATATCTGGCCACAAACATGTCTATTTGCCATTCCTTTATTATATTAAAAACATAACTCTTCCATCCAGAATGAAATATATGCCTTTAGTTGTCTTTATTTTATACCAGATACTAATTTCTTAGCATTGGAAAATGCAAAGAGGAAAAAGAAAACAAAAAAGAAATAAAGAAGGGAATAAAGAGAAAGAAAGAAAGAAAGAAAGAAAGAAAGAAAGAAAGAAAGAAAGAAAGAAAGAAAGAAAGGAAAAGTATCCTCAACTTAACTATTACATCAAAGCAAAGCTTTGCATCTAGCTCAGTAGAGAAAAACTAGGAATGTTTGATCATATGTTAAGTAGACTATTTCAGCTAATAGTCTATCTAATAGTGCCACGCCTACTTCAGTGGTGGCTCGCAACAGACCTGAAACCTGGACGAGTCCTGAGGAAAAAGAGTCTCAAGGAGACTCAACCTCCTGGAGTCCTGACATTTCCAATAATCTATATACACAAACCCTATCAACATGTTAGTATGGTGTATGCTCTCTTTCAGTATTATTAATGCCTTTAAAGATTGAATTTTTACCATAGGTGAAGTTTCCACCAGTGTTCCAAAGTCCTAAAAAATTCCTTAAAGCCAGGAGTTCAGAATTCAGTGAGAAGGTTATCTAGTCATTAACATTCTAATTCACTTCTAGTAAAGACTGGTGAAACTGATTAAGCCTCACAAAGAACAGAGCCAAGTTCAGGGCAAAGCTTACCAAGGCCTAGGAAATAGGGAGGTTGTGGTATTGCATTAGAGCAGAACCCCCCAAAACAGGTTTTTCTGCTAGGCCCAAAGGAATGGAGGGTAATGGAGGCCCAAAGTAATGGAGGATTTACTGGGGGCCCCTGACAGTGGGGTTTAACTATTGACTAGCCTTGCACCTGGCTTCCTCCTCAAGCTGCCTGTTCCCACCCCCTTGTCTTTTCATGTATTCAATCCTTTGTCTTGTGTCATTGTAACAACGGATGTATCCTGCCCGGCTTTTCTTGTTTGTTCTGTATTAAAGATATAATGCTCATTTTAATCAATACATTCAGTTTTACACCCTCTCTCGTATGAACTTTCTGTCACTCATTCCCCGAATCCCAACTCACCTGCAACCAAGAGACCCAGTTCCACGCAGATAGGGAACCCAAAGTGAGGTTCATCTGTACCATAATAGTAATTGAAGCTTTATTGCAGCATTGCAATATTAAAGTAGTAAAGTGCCGCAGACGGACTTTTCTGGGGTCCCTGATCTGCGGGGAACGGGTCTCTGGTTGCAGGTGAGCGAGGATTC
>NC_034610.1:39067701-39087709 GCF_900095145.1 Mus pahari | reverse complement strand
GGGAATGGAATGGAGAGGAAGGGAGAGAGGGAGAGGGAGAGAGAGAGACAGAGACAGAGACAGAGACAGAGACAGAGACAGAGAGACAGAGAGAAATGAAGGAATGAAAAATCAAAGGGGAGTTTTAATGTGTCATATATTTACATCATTTCAACCAGCCTTTTCTCTGCCCCAAATCCTCTTATGGCCCTGCACAATCTCTCAAATTCATAATCTCTTCTTTACTGATTAATAGTATACATAGATAGAGCTAGACAAATGAATATGTAAATAAAATATGCTGAGTCCACTTAATGTTTCTTACTTAAACATGCTTAGAAATGTCACTTGATATTAGATAACGTATCAGGGTCTTACATCTAGAGAATGACTGGTTTTACATATAACAGCAGTTGTTATTGCCTGTAAATGTTCATATAGACATGGGTCTTGATGGGATTCCATCCATACATGTTGGCAAATCAACTGTTGGGTTTTGTGAAGGTCTTGTTCAGGTGGCCATATTTTTTAAAGATTCCATAGGTGAAGCTCCCTCTTAGAAAGAGAAGATCCTATCTCTAAGTAGATATTATGGGTCTCTGACCTTTTAAATCTGTCTTCCTCCTCTTCTGTGATTCTCCCTGGCCCTTAGGTGTAGTAACCATATTTTAGAGATTTCAATTGGAATTTGGGACACCATAGTTAGTTGCTCTCTACACTTGGACCGGTTGTTGATTTCTGTAATTGTTCTATCTGCTGCAAAAAGAGAGTTCCTTGATAAGAGGTACATTCATCTGTGGCTATAAGAATGAGTATTCAGAATGTAATTTTTCCTCTAGAGACAATGACCTTACTGTGTCATGGGTAGTTAGCAAGGTTTAGAGTACTAGGCATGAATTACTTTCTGTTGAACAATCATTAAATCCAACTGGATAGCTGTTAGCTATCCCAAGATATACATTCTACCATTGAGCCCTAATATATATCTTGCCATTCTGTTAATTGTTATGGTGTGTGTATTGGCTTTACATCTGGGTAGCATGATTAATGTTTTTCCTCCTCTGGCAGCTTACATACAACCTTCGAGGGCTAGTTTAGGAAGAGTCTTCCAGATCAGTTTCAACTCTGTTCCTGTAAGTTGTGTTCAGACTACGTGGTTTATGCAGAAATAGTGCCTTACCTTCAAGTTCAAGAAGGTATCCAAGGACAATACAAATAGCATACAGTGTTTTGGGGAGTCTCTAAACTGTCCTTGTTAGCAGTTCAAAAAAAAAGATCCACCACACCCAGTACTACCAAGTTTATATTTTAGGCTGTGGCCATTGGGAAAAGTATTATTAACCCCCAAGAGGTATAATTTTATTTAAACTGTAAGTTTGCATTTTTAAGTAAACAAGTAATATTTCTCTATAACTTTTATATCATCCTTATTGTTCTTTATCCCTCCTCCCCCTCCACAAATCAAGTCTTCCAATCCAATTTTCTTCTTTTGTTTTATGGTTTTTATTTCTTATTTTTTGTTTTGTTATGTTTGCTTTTCATATACAGGAATTTAACACAAAACTTGCTTTTTTACTAGACTGATGCTCTACTATGGAGCTACACCCTTACTTTATTTTGTGTATGAGTGTTTATTTGTGTGTGATCCCAATATTGTACTCCAATATCTCACTTATAATTTAAGCAGCAAGTGTTTCTTTAATTCAAGATGTCAACAAGAGTCTTACAAAACTCAGAATAAGTCTGCTTATGAATATCAAATCCATGCTGGTTGTAGTCTCCAGCTAATATATATATATATATATATATATATATATATATTGTGTGTGTGTGTATATATACACACACACACATACATATACATATATCTTTAGCTTGTTGATGACAATATTAGAAATTATTGAAATAACATTCAAAATTAGAAAATTAGTATTATTAAAGATATCAAATGTTTGGCCTATTTAGCTATAGACCTATGTGTACACTAAACATGTGTCCTTAACATGTGCACACTAAAGACAATTATAAGGATGAATGAGTAGGTACATAGGTCAGAAGGTAAATAGGTAAATTAGGTAGACAATTATTTAAACAACCCACTTATTTAGGTAGCACAAAAATGTTCATTAAACCTTTATAGATACATGTGGATGTTTGAATATGCTTAGTCCATAAGGAGTGGTACTGTTAGAAGGTGTGGCCTTGTTGGAGAAAGTTTGCCACTGTGGGTGTGGGCTTTTAAGCTCCCCCCAGTGCAGAAGAATTTGTTTTCTCCTGGCTGCAGTGGGATCTAGGTGCATAACTCTCAGCTCCTCCTACTCCATGCCTACCTGGCAGCTGCCAGGCTCCTGCCTTTATGATAATGAACTGGACCTCTGAACCTGTAAGCCAAGCCCAAATAAATGTTGTCCTTTATAGAAGCTGCCTTGGTCATGGTATCTCCTCACAGCAATGGAAACCATAACCAAGACAACAATCAGCAATAGCTTTGAAATGCACCATGATATATGTACAATGACAATTTTTATTTCAACTAGACTTGTTAACAAAATGGTGATAGACCGGAAGGAGTTATAACATTTATACTCATTCAAATTATAGTATCACAGAGATTTGAAAAACATTATCTCCAATTTTTCATGAAACACCATTTGATAACAATGATGAAAATGCACTTGGCATGAGTGTACAGCAGGGGAGTTTTGATTTATGTTGTAGCTCTCATGTGGTGCCGCTGAAGAAGCTACAATTCAATAAATTCAAAGGAAGCGAAGCAGAGCAAATGCCTGTCAGATATGCAATGTTTGCATGATTTACTTTCTTACAGGAAAGCTTGCTGGAGGGATGATAAGAAAATGGAATCATTACACAAATCTCTGATCGTTCTATAATTCACAAAAATTCAAATGATTTAAATTAACTATTAATCCCTTCGTTTAAGTGGACTTTCATAGTTATTATCTTAAACATACTTTTATCAATTTGGACCAGTGCTTTTCAACCTTCCTTATACTGGGACCCTTTACAGTTCCTCGTGTAATAACCCCAAACAATCCAAATTTTTGTTGCTACTTCATAACTGTAATTTCGCTACTGTTATGAATCTTACTGTAAATATTTTGGAGATAAAGATTTACCAAAGGGGTCAGGACTCACGGGTTAAGAAACACTGATTTAGATGATTTCTTAACATGTGTACACTAAAGACAATTAGAAGGATGAATGAATAGGTACATATGTCAGAAGGTAAATAGGTAAAGAGATGAAAGGTAGACAGACAGAAAAATGGATAAATAGATAAGAGATAAGTAGATAGATAGATAGATAGATAGATAGATAGATAGATAGATAGATAGATAGATGTATAAAATAAAATAGATAAAAGTATTTGTCTTTAACTTTTCCAAGTTTTGAGATTGAGAATCTTTAGTTATTGTTTTATCAATTTTTATACTTTCTGGGTCTTTTTTTGTTTTGTTTCTTTCTTTGTTTGTTTGTTTGAACAGGGTTTCTTTATGTAGCCCTGGTTGTCCTGGAATCAGCTCTGTGGACCAGAATGGCCATGAACCCTACTATTTCAAAAACTAAAATGTTGTTTCAGATAACAGATATCTTATCCCTGCCTAATGATAGAAGTAGTCTAGATATTCATTTCTTCCTTAGCTTCCTTGATAAACAGATTGTAACCTATAAGCTAAATTAAACCCCTTTCTCTCCAGCTTGCTTTGGGTCAGTGTTTTATCACAGCAACAGAAAGCAAATTGCCCCAGTAGCTTTCACAGGACTATTCTAAATATTCAAATAAATATTGATTCATTGAGACAACAAGATGATTTGTGTTCAGAAATTGTCAGAAACAGACTCTGAGGCTACTGTATAGTTTCATCAGATATCCTGGAAATCAGATCATGCTGATATGGAAGGTTTGGATGATAAAGTCAGGAAATGTTCTTCTCTGCTACTAAGATTATCTGAACAGTTTAGACCAGTGTAGAAGATGATAAAATGCATACCCTTATAAGATAATTTGAATCATTTTATTAAGTAAATTGTTTCCTTGACAATTTCATACATGTTCATAGTACATTCCAGTTACTCTCATGCTCCATCCATCCCGATGTCCCTTCTATCACTGCTAACTCCTTTGCCTCGTATTCCTTACGAATACCTTTCCTAAGTTCATGTCTTTCAGTTTTGTGACACGCTGAGTTTAACCAGAGCCATCTGTATTACCATGACATGCAATAAACTCCATTGTCCGTAACTAAACCTTTAATTCAAAATAGGATCTTGAAGTCAATTTTTAGTATCACAGTGAAATATTAAAATGTAAAGTGTGCTTTCATAGTATTTTACTTTGTATCTAGTGAAAGATGATTGCTTGAAAAATTACCAATATCATCACCCAACATGACCGTGTCACACAGTAGACTTTGAATACTAATAATCTGCAGTGTAGTATTAGTAGAAAAAAGAAAGAAAGAAAGAAAGTCTGTCTTCTTGCTGCAAAAAATATTACAATTAAAGTCACTAAGACAGCAGAAGCTGCCTGCACAGTAGTACACCCAAGTTGAATATTAAACATATGTACATGAAAGACTCCCTAGGGATGATGATGTTTTTAATCATAGTGTTTGACTTTCTATAGCTGATTTGTTGCTCCCTGGATGGCAGGAGGATGGACTTTAGAAGCCCATTTTTCTCTAATTTCTTGATAAGGACTACTATCATCCTGACAGCCTGGACTGATTAAATATCGCTATTCACATGCAGACGTTACCACTGCCTTTAAGAATCTGAAGCTAAAATTAAATGTAAATTAACATAGGCCCTAACCCCTCTTCAGCCTCTTTCCTTTCTGGCAATCAGAGTAAACTAGGAAATCCACTGTGCTCAGGAATCACACTGCTTTTACTGTGTTGGTCCATTAGAGGGTGATGAATTCTGTCATCACAAGGATATTACCAGAGCGTAGTCAAAGCAGAACAACATAAAATTTAAAGTAAAGAATTACAAAAAGATCACTCGCTCTTTAGAAAAGAAAATCTGGAAGCTTAAAGAGGTAAGAGAAGAGCAACCGTGCCTTTGCGGACTACTTTAGGCTGAATGAACAGAAACTCTAGATTAGAATCGGGGTCACACAGATGTGAGGAAGTTGTTATGAGCTATTCAGACATACAGCTGACCCAATTGGAATATGTAGCATTGATCCAGGCAGACCATTGAGCTCTGTGAATAACCCGAAGGCCCATTTATGTCTGTAATATAGGCCAATGTTAATTAAGAGTTCTTAGGATGCCTAAATAGAGTGTGGAGGAAACCTGATGTAGCTGTCCTCAACACGTAGTAGTGATTGTTTAGAAAGATGGTTGGAAGTTGGGAGCAGGCATCAGTGAAGTCTTCTGGGGATGACTTTCTGCTGCTGTTCCGTTATTGACATAGCATGTGTCTTTTGTCTACTCATGGAATGCAATCTATGACACTATACTGTTCTCTGACAATCTTTCTAAATTTGGGTGATCACTTTACTTTCTTCAACACTAAAAAATGTGGTTATCCTCACCCACTCTTCCCAGAGTCCAGATATATTTCAGAATATCAGGGACTTATTTTGCTAGACCTTCTCAATACTCATAAATACCTGTTTTAATTCAATGACATGTTCCTCCCCCTAACATTCTCTAGGATAAAACAGTGTTTATAACCAGATTATGTTCCTGGTCAGTTTTTGTCTTTATAATTTGTGTTTCCTCATTTGCCCTTATCATACTTTTGCCATCAATAAAGGAACATACTCAAATTTTGTTACATTTAAAATAATGCATGTGTTTCCTATTCATTTGGTTCTTTCATTACCAGCACTTTTTACACCTCATCTTTTCAATATGGGCTGATGTATTTGTAGTATTCCTTCTTTAAATCTCATGAGCCATGGCTGAGAGCTTGGTAGTATCACCCAGTATCTATCAAGGAAAAATGCAAGAGTCGCTAAGATTTCCTAGCAAACATACTAATGCTTTTTGTTTTTGTTTTCTTAATAAAACTTCTACCTCATCAGGAAAAAATAAAATAAAATCAATTTAAATTATTAAGATTTTAAAAGTAGATAAAAGAAAATGGAGTAACCATATGAGTTATAGCCTTTAAGAGGAGAGGAAAGAAGCAAGCAGATAAAAAATTATTGCAGTAAAAGAAATTTTGTGCGAGAGATAAAAATGTTGTTTCCTACCCCAAATAAAAGTTCAAGAATTTTACACAGGAAAGAAGCATGCTCTTTTTCCAATATTCTGGATGAGTTAATTACATTGTCTGTTAACATTTCCTCCTGATTGTCTTATTATTGCTCACTGTCCATAACAAATAGAAGGCCAATTTCCCTCCATTTTCTTTCCTCTACATTTGTGAGATACAGGCTCACTTATATCGACTGACAACAATATATATCTGAATGCCAATAGGTAATAAACAGGGTTTTCAGATATATTTAATTAAAAACTAACATACGAAGTTCAGTTGAAGATAAAACCATATGTGGTGTTACAACCTGAGCACATTTTAAATATTGCATGGGTCATGTTTTATTGGCTGACTTTAGAATTCACTCACATTCATTGTCCCATTGAGCATGATCATCTTTAAACACAAATTAATGCCTTATTGGTGTGGTATGATCAAAGCCATAATTAACAGTCGATAATAACACTGGAAATACTCTTAAAAATGATATGAAAGTATGACAAGCTAATAGTTTCAGCCTGATTCCACAAGGCCCTTCACTATCTGCACCTCATGTCTGGTCCCACCTTGGTTCTGAATCTTTCCATGAGCTCTTAAGGGATGTAAACTCCCAGGTCAAAAAGAGCAAGGAGTAAAACCTATTGACGTAAGCATCTCATAACTGGAAGAATAGACTTCACAAAAGGGAAAACTATAGCAACCCAAACACATAAAACTGTGGCTGAGGGAGCTAAATAGTAGCTGGACTAGTAGACCTGGTACTCCAGAAAAAGGTATGCATAATTAAAATTTTAAATTAGAAATAACACATATTTATTTTATCTTTATGTACATGGAAGTTTTGTCTGCTCATATGATCATCTATCACATGCGTGCAATGTCCACGGAGGTTGGAAAATGGCATTCAATCACTTGGAATTGGAGTAAGAAATGGTTATAAAAAGCCATGCGGATTTGAGTAAACAACCATGATTCCTCTGGAAAAGTACACAGTAGCCTTAATGCTGAAACATCTTTCCAATCCAGATGTGAAATGTTTCTAATAATATAGAATTATAAGTACTCAGTAGATGCGACATACATAATATTGTTTCCCCACAGAATTCATGAGTTGACATTCAAATCTCTGATATATTGGAATATGAATAGGCCCCGTTCTACATTCATAGAACCAATACTCTTACATATAATGTGATTTTTTTCTTTCTCTTCTCCCTTCCTCCTTCATCCCCTTCTTTTTTCCTTTCTATGTTTTCCCACTATATTCTCTCCCTATTTCTATGTCATGTGAGCAGCGTTATACAGGAATTTTAATTGAACAACATGGCAACTCTGATTACATCTAGAAACCTTTAGGTCTGTGTGAACTGGCTAGAATGCAGACACATCCTTAGTACACATCTGTAATCCAAACCCTAACTGAGGGGCAGACAAAGTGACTAATCAGAGAAAGATTTAACAGAATGAGTCAGACGCGGGATATATGCAACTCTCAGGAGAGAGAATGCCAGTTTAGTTCAATGAGTAGGGGGTTGAGGGAGTTGGGACTCAGTGCAGTGAGTGTAGTGCAGTGGAGTTGAGTTCAGTTGTGAGTGCTTGCAGTTCAGTGCAGCTTAGTTGAGACAGTTGAAGCCAGACAATAAGAAGAAGTTAGGAGGTTAGAACAAATTGCCAGAATTTGTTTGAGGACAAGAAAAGCAATTAGTGAGGAGCCGAGAGAAGCCAGATTGAATCAGTCAGCTCTGAGAGGAGTCAGAACCAAAATAGATGAGTTGAACCAGTCAGATAGAATTGAAAAAGAGCTAGAAAGGGTGACATTATTCAACAGAAAGGCTCCAAGATCAAAATTACATAAGGTGAATAAAGTTAGATTTACCCAGCATAGATCAGGCAATAACTTTATAAG
This sequence comes from Mus pahari, assembly GCF_900095145.1. Classification (NCBI taxonomy): domain Eukaryota; kingdom Metazoa; phylum Chordata; class Mammalia; order Rodentia; family Muridae; genus Mus; species Mus pahari. Next base: position 39,079,587 of record NC_034610.1, on the reverse strand, counting down.
GAGAGCCATAGCCCTCACAAGTAAGTGAGTCATGCTAACATCTTAACCTTGGACTATAAGTCATAGAAATATAACAAATATGTATTTATGCTTGTTTGTTTGTTTGCTGTTTTGGTTAAGTTTTGTTTTATTTTCTATTCAAACAAAGATATTTTAGTGAATATAGCTTACAAATACACTGGAGAATCACACATTGCTATTTACATTGGATGCAATTCTGGGTCACAAGTCTGCACATTCTTCTGCAGTTACACTTATGATAACAGAAAATTTATCTCACCTTTATTGTTTACTATGACTCCTGAATTGCCTTCCAAACAGATAAACAGTCCTTTTCTTAGATATGACTTCTGCTGCCCAGTTACCACGACTCTTTTCATAGCTCTGGTTTGCCTTTCTTAAATGTGTCCATCACCATGTTGCCCACACGAGGAAAAACAGGAAGTCTGTTCAGCACTCCCTTGACATCCTTCCCAGAGACAATATTCCAAATTTTGACTCTTGCATTATCAGAAAAGTGGATCATAACTTCTACAGGAAGGTTCAAGTTAAAATGTAATTTTTCTCTGGAGGATGCAACTCATCCTCTCTTTAACATCATGAGCAACAAGAAAGTCAGAAAAAAAGTATTTTGCTTTGTCTACCTTAATTTTGGGTAATAATATTATAATAATCGGAACCCAAACAACATATAACCTAGAATAAGTATAAAATCCTTGCTAAAAACATAATTATTTTATTTCAAAGAAACTGCTGGACAGATGTGAAAGGTGAGAAACACTGTCCTACACAGCTGGAATCATGGTATCCTGTAAACTGATGTTAATTCAGTCAAATTGCAATCAATTAAAAATAAATTAGGGAAGGGGAAAGAAGATACTAAATATGTTGAAACATTTCAGGGAAGAAAATAATCACATAAACAACATAATTCTGTAAAAAAGAGCTTTCCTTACAATTTGAAGACATGTTACACTTGAATAACACTGGTTGGTGTGTTATTAGTATAGAAAGATGAAATAAACAGGCCTTAATCAGAGATGACATTCACTCAGTAGGTTGCTGAGTCTATGTGAAATATTAGATGCAAGACTGCAAATAAAACGCAAAGGACAAAAGCCTGAAAAAAAGGAGGTATGAAACAACTAACCAGAACATGAACAAGGTTCCACGTATCCATCCCACAGAATTCTTATAAAGCCATAAAAAGAAATGAAGTATTGATTCAAACTACAACATGAATGGGTTTTTAAAGTATTGTGTTGAAATAATTCATATGAAACTGAAAAGAGTGTATGATCCCATTCCTATAACATGGCCAGTATAGGCAAACTTGAAGGGACAGAATGTAGATTGATGATTGTCCTGGGCTGTTGTGGGGAGATGGAGTGATGTTAGTCAGTAAGGTTTTGAAAGCAGATGATGAAATATTATGAAATGGTACGCTAGTGACTGATGTACAACCTTTTAAGTTAGAAATTACTAAATTGTACACCATAAAAATAAATTCTGTATTATATAAATTGTAACTCAACAAACTGTCAAGATTCATATTCACACTGTGAAACTTTCTATTATCTCGCCTAAATAAAAAAAAAAAAACTATAAAAATGGGCTATCAGGGCTACTTTTCATGGATTTCAGGGCCTCATAGGTTTTACCAAAAAAAAAAAAAAGAAGAAGAAGACAGTAAATTATAATCATGGTTATGTTAAAGACACAGCTCTTCCATTTATGGTTTAAAAATCTGAAAAATAATTTTCCCGCATTGTAAGTAAACAGACTTTAAGTAAAGTGATTTTCAAAATCCTGAACATTGTTGTTGATATATCTATTACAAAATGTAGAGTCTTCTGCCTCTTCTGTCTTCAGAAGCTATTACTCTCCTTATGCCCATCTTGATCTTCACTTATATATCCTGAAGGAAAGAATGGGGACCAATTATTGTGAAAAATTATTAGAAATCGATCTTTAGAGTATCCCTTTAATTATTACTTTAATTAGGCAATTAAAGTATTACATTGATTAGCTTAACTGAGGCAATTATCTAAAAGACCCCAAATAGCATTTGCTTAGGTACAGTTAGGAGGTCTCTGAACTCAGGCTATTGACCTAATCTCAGTTATGATTCTTCAATTTATTTATTCAAATATATAATTATGAATATGAGTATATATTACAAAATAAGTATATAGGGATAGAGTAAATTCAATTGTTTCAATAGTTTTTTTTTAACTGTAATTTGAAGAATCTGATTGCAAAACACATGATACTCAAGAAGAAGGAAGACCAAAGTGTGGATACTTCGTTCCTTCTTAGAATAGGGAACAAAATACCCATGAAAGGAGTTACAAAGTTTGGAGCTCAGACAGAAGGAAGGACCATACAGAGACTGCCCCACCCAGGGATCCATCCCATATACAACCATAAAACTCAGACACTATTGCATATGCCAGAAAGATTTTGCTGACAGGACCCTGATATAGCTATCTCTTGTGAGGCTATGCCAGTGCCTGGCAAATACAGAAGTGGATGCTCACAGTCATCTATTGGATGGAACACAGGGCCCCTACAACTACTTTTAAAAGACGTATCATGTTATAAATGTAATCCACTGCTGCATGAAATCTCCTTATCCATTTAGATTAATAAATATGAATAGTGCAGTAGGACTTTCAATTTACTTTTCATTGAATGTTTTTCAGTGCTACTTTATGACTACTGCATATTAAAATCTCCACTGTCTCTAAAGTGCCTTCATTGTCTAATAGAATCCTTGAAACCATTTGTACCAGAAAAATCAACTGTATGGGTATATCTTAAGCAAAAGACAATATGCTAAGTATTTTTGTCTTAAAGGAATTGAGCACATAGAAATTATTGAAGTTTCTAAAGAGAAGAACCTAATTACAGTGCCCAGGAAGACAGTAGAACACAAAAACTGGGGAGGATTTTTTTTTTTCATTTTGAGGTCTTTTGGTCCCATCTTCATTAGGGAAAGGAGATGGATCAAGCCCTGATTCACAATAAACCAGGGAAGTGACATTTTAAAGTTATTTTACTGACAAATTTTACCAGAAAGAACACCCTAAAATTCCATGAACATGGTCTATTTTCTCATATAATCTTTCCAATTTTTGCACTATAGATTTGATATGAAGATTTAGCTCATACTCAGAACCCTGGCTGAACATCCATAAAACTTTCAAACCAAACTTTATTCTGTCTATAAGTAATGCAGGCACAGGAAAGGGACCAGAGACTAAGGGGACAGCCAACCAATTACGTATCCAACTTGAGACCCATCCCATGGGCGAGCACCAATTCCTAACACTATTAATGATATGATATTCTGTTATGCTTGCCGACAGGGGCATGTTGTCCTCTGAGAGGCTCCAACCAGCAGCTGACTCAAACAGATACAGCCACCCACAGCCAAACAGTGGACAGAGCTTGGGGACTCTTATGAATGAATAGGAGGAATGATCAAGGCCCATGAAGGGGACAGGAACTCGACAGGAAGAAAAACAGAATCAGCTAATATGTACCCTTTGGGCTCTCAAATTTTGAACTACCAACCAAAAAAACATATACAGAGTGATCATAGACCTCCTCGTTCATTTGTAGCAGATGTGCAGCTTAAACTTCATGTGGTCCTGAACAACTGGAGAATGGGCTGTCCCAGAAGCTGTTGCCTGTAGGTGGGCTAGGTTCTTCTAGCTGGGCTGCCTTGTCTGTCCTCAGTGGAAGAGGAAACTCTTAACCTCACAGAGGGAGGATAACCAGGGGGCCCCCATCCACTTAGAGAAGGGAAGGGGGATCAGGAAGGATTGTGAGAGGGGGTGACAAAGGGGGGACAGTAAGTATGATGGAAAGTGAAAAAAATTAATAAAGCTACATTTAAAAAGAAGAATTAAGAAGATATTATCTTTGTTTTCCCCAGCTTCCATAAACAGGAAGTTAGAGGGATAAAAAAGAAGGTAATACAGAATACTTCTTTGCTCTCACTTAGCAAACATTTCTACCTGAACAAGAACATTAAGCGTCAGAAGTTTTGTCCCTCTTCTCTCTAGAATACCCACATAGCCCTTTTACTACCAGACCTGGCCACCCACAGACTTGAACATACCCTTTGCTTCTCTGATATCCCAGGATAGCTAAAGCATACTCGGGGATCTTCTTAACAAAATGGTGAGGTATACACTGTATTTTCACATGAACTGCTAAAGAATGGCTGTTTTTAATGAGCTACTAGTATCTGGTTAAACATGAAGAGATATTAATTCAAAGAGAAATAGTGAAATGGAGACAAAGTAACTACTTCTGCTTATCCTTTATATGTAATTTTTATGAATTCAAGTACATTTCCAAGATAAATGTTCCAAGTGGCATTTCATTTTGATATATATATATATATATATATATATATATATATATGTATATATACTGTACTATATGTAATTACATTGAATATATATCAAACAATGTAAGTATAAATATATAATACATATATTTATATATAATACATAATATAAAATATAATATTTATAATATATGTATTTTATTTTCAATTTCATTGTTTTATTTATTCAATGTATTTATACACAGGACACAATATAGCATATTGACTATGATGCAATATTATATATATTATATTATATTTTAATGACAGACGCTAGAGTCTAATAGGAAGAAGGAATAGCAAATGAAATAAAATGCCTCTGTTAGATTGGCCAATAATAGTCTTTGCAGCATTCCCTGGTTTAATGACTGATGTAATAGTGCCCAGGCAACTGTGGGCAGTACCACATATAGGTAGGGGCTCCTACAATGTATAAGATTGTGGGATGTTAGCCAGAAAGTAGAACAGAATGCAACATTTCTCCATGGCCTGTACATTAGTTCCTGCCTCCAGGTCCCTGCCCTGAGTTTAAAGTCATAATGAATAATGTGACATGGAAGTGCTAAGACAAATAAAAACTTTCTTCACCAATTTGCTTTTGCCCACTTCAATAGAAAAATAGCTATCATATAAATATTATATTCTATGTAATATATGTATTAAATATATAGTTTATTATATACACCCTATATAAGTAAAAATAAAATTTAGATGAATTTAAACATAAACATAATATATTCACAGATGTAAATATAGAGTTATATAAATATTACATTTGCATAATTTATATCTGTGTAATGATATAGATATAAATATATTACATGTAAATGAATGTATTATTATATAATTACTTGTATAAAAATGAGATTTGTCAGAGAGGCATGCAGCTTTTCTTTTTTAACTAATTTTTTTTCATATAACATATTTCAATCACATGCTTTCTCTTTCTACAGCTCCTTCTAGATCTCCCAACCTAACTCTCCAACCAACTTCAGTTTTCTTCTTTCTCTCTCTTAAGAAAAAAAGAAAGACAAGGCAAACAAACAAACAAAAACAATTAAACTAAAAATGCCAAGTAAAAGGTCCTCATAAAAATAAAGTATGTTTTATGTTGTTTTCTATTGGCCAGCTACTCCTGACAGTAGGGCCTTCCTTGGAGTGTAGTTGATTTACACTGTAACATTCCACTGGCAAAACTGGTTTTCTTTTGCCATCTTTATGTCTTAAAATGAGATATTATGAAGAAATGGATGGAGTCCTTTATGAATCTGGAAAGTTCCCCATCAACCTGTGTATACTAGAGAACCAGATGAGCTTGTGATAAAAAGCAATCCAAGTGCAAGAAGCTGTAACAGCTTGGAGCACGGAGGATGTACGTGGTGTCAATCTCTGTGTTCACTAATGTACATCGTGAGGACCCAGGTTCAGTAGTCAGATGTTCCAGGTTCAGAGCGTAGGACTGCTCAGGTTCAGACAGTGGACTCCACAGATGAGAAACACAGAACTGATCCTTCTTCACAATGTCTCTTATGTGAAAAAATCAATAAAACATGCCCCTCTGATACGTAAGACAACACACTTAGCCATTTCCTTACAAAGTTCTCAGGCAGGTACTTTTCAGTCTTTTGGAAGTAAATGAAATGTGACCAGCGTGATCTCTCAGACCTATGACTCTTTCATGTGCCACCATATCCCCTACACATGACAGGCTTTAAACAAGCACGTGTTAAACAAATGGATACAATCCGTCATTACATGAGTGTATGAGTAAGTAGATAGATGCTTGTAGAGTTATGATTCTTCAGTAAAACTCCTTCTTAAAAATGCGTGAAAATAGATGTTCTTGCATTTCTGCCATTGACAAGTATGCCTCATTAAAAATATTCATCTGCCCTATAAAAAGTATATTTTTAAAGTGTGACTTTATTGTTTTTATCAGAACATGTTTATATCTTACCTTGTGAAGACAATATCTACTAATCACAAGAAGCATTAATCTAAATTGTTTTATTGTTATCACTTAATACTGTATGATCGATATTTGAAATCTCGGTTGTCTATTTCATACAAATTTTAAGAAGCAGAAAGAGTATACATTCCTAGCATATTAAAATTAATTAGTAAATATTAAATTACCTTACATGCTTGTTTAGTCATTTCAATGACTGTATTCTCAAAAAAAATAAATTTCTGCAATTCTGAACAAAATATACAATATTTTTCAACATCGGGTAGGAAAAATGTCTATCACAGTGAGCTTTTTCTGTAGAATTCTGTGGTGAAACCTCCCATAAAATTATTAATCTTCCTTTTCCCACAAGTATTGAGATTATAAGCAATCAGTAATGAGGTTTTTTAAAATTTATTTATTATTATTTTCTTTATTTACATTTCAAATGCTATTCTGAAAGTTCCCTATACCCCACCCCCGCCCCTGCTCCCCTACCCACCCACTCCCACTACTTGGCCCTGGCCTTCCCCTGTGCTGGGTCATATAAACTTTACAAGACCAAGGGGCCTCTCTTCCCAAGATGGCTGATTAGGCCATCTTCTGCTATATATGCAGCTAGAGACATGAGCTCTGGGGGTACTGATTAGTTCATATTATTGTTGCACCTACAGGGTTGCAGCCCCCTACAACTCCTTGGGTACTTTCTCTAGCTCCTCCATTGGGGGCCCTGTGTTCCATGAGTTTTAATCATACTTATATAAATTCAATATACTATTAAAGCTTTGATAAAAAATTCTTTAGGAATACAATGTGCTTTGACATTTGCTTATCAATTGATTTAAGTAATTTGATGAAAAAATATCGTATTAAAATAAATAGAAATAGATCTTTTTAAAACATATCTTCAACTGGATGTAGTGGCTCACATTTAGAACTCTAATACTGGAAACCTGAGGCAGGAAGATTGTTAAATTTTCAGAGCGGCCTGGCATATATAGTAAATTCATGCCAGTCTAAGCAAAACATTAAAATTCTGACTAGAAAAAAATTGTACATGATAAAAAATTTACAAATATGCAACAATATATTATATATACACATATATTGCTTTAACAATTTTTTTGCTTAGCAATTTTTGATCTGTGATCTAAATACTGATGTCTTTAAAGTTGCTTTCTTTTTAATTTGCTTTTTTTTTTTTTTAGAGAATTTTATCACAGCAACTGGAACAGAAATAAGAACAATCGTCTTTTGGTTTTCATTATATTTTCTTCACATATGTTTAATGTAAATACATATTTATTCATTGCTCTTACACTCAAATATACTATTATAATGTTTGTTTCTGACCTTATAAGGATCATAAGAACTGCAGCAGTGTGATTCTGTTCCCTCTTCAGTCCAGCAATCAGCTGTTTGAGGCAGGAGGATTAAGATTCAGTTCAAGGGCTACATACTGAGACTGGTGTAAAATGAAACAACCAAACATCTCTACCTTAAAAAAAAAATAAAGCTATAATATAATAAAGTTTATTTTTCCTTTTAATCTAATTAAACATTTCAGCTTTTGAAAATGTTTGGTAGCTTTGTAAAAGCATACCTTTTTGTTCTGAGTGAAAAAGATAGCAAGCAGAAGGTACTGTTTCCATATATCATTTCAAGCCTTCCCCATCTCTGATAGCTCATCTTATGTTAACTTGACATTCAAACTAAATGTATCTAAAAGGAGGAATTCTTAATTGGGAAAATGCTTCCATAAAAGATGGCTGTAAAGCACTTTCTTAATTATTGATCAATGGAGGAGGGGACAGCCTATTGTGGGTGGTGTCATCCCTGGGCTGGTGTGGTCCTTGGTTCCATAAGAAAACAGGCAGAGCAAGTCATAGGAATCCAGCCAGTAAGCAGCATTCCTCCATGGGCCCAGCATCATGTCCTGACTCCAGGATTCAGTTCCTGTTCTGACTTCTTTCAATGACAGGCATTGCTGTGAAAGTGTAAGCTGAATAAACCCTTTCCTTCTCAACTTGATTTAGGTCATGGTGTTTTGTCACCACCATAAGAACCCTAACTAAGATATTATTCTAATGATTCCATTACTGTTAACATCTTGCAATAGGTTGGCACAGCTGTTCTATCTAGTGAGCAAATATGAAGACATGAATAGCTACATTTTACAGTAGGCATTAGTATTTCATTTGGTTGTGCTTAGTAGACATTAGCATTTCTTTTGTTTTTTGTAGATAGAGACAAACTTATATATGCCATAATAGTCCACCATTGATGTCAATAAATAACATAGTACTAGGTGAAATGTTTCATTAATGATCTCCTACTTTTCATCTGTTAACCTTTTCCTCCCTTTCAAGTCTGAACTCATGATACCATTGATCCTTACATCCATAATTTCAAAGTTTCTAGGAGGTCATCAAACTGAAATCAAATATACAGTGTGCAGACTTTTGTTGGTAGTGGCCTTTTTACTTACCCATATGCACTTATACTTATATCCATATGCAAGGGGACTTCATAGTATCTTGTGGAAATTTCACCTCACAACCTCCTTTCTATACTGTTTTACTCCAATTCTCATGTAATGAGCCTCACATCCCAACTTACACTTTCCACTCTAAGGGTAATAAATAATACGTTTTGTTAATCATTTTATTCTCTGAAACATTGTTAATCTGCCTCAATCATAAATGATAAATTCATTGGTATATCTTGGCTTCCCAGTTTTCTTCTCTTATTAGATGTTTTCTTCATTTACATTTCAAATGGTATCCCCAAAGCCCCCTATACCCTGCCCCCACCCTGCTCCCCAACCCACACACGCCTGCTTCCTGGTCCTGGTGTTCCCCTGTACTGGGGCATATGATCTTCTCAAGACCAAGGCTTCCCAGTTTTCTATCTCACTGTTTTGACAATTTCCACTCCCAGTTTTCCTGAATTGTATTTGTAAGTGAAAAACCAGCTGCCAATGTATGTTTTGTTTCTGGCTGATTCCGATCTTCCTTTTCAGTTTTCTTCTTTGTCTTCCAGTCTGAAAATAGCTGTGAAAGGCTCTTGGCGTCTTTCTTATTCTACACAGGCTTCCACATCCTCCTTCAATCTACAGACTCATCAGTTCAATTCTGAAAATTCTCAGGCATATTCATTATTTCCTTCGAGCCCATCTGCACTAAACATTTTGGTATCTGCTATCAGAGATGAGTCGCTGTCCTTACCCTTCACTCCTGCGCATGTTTCCATCTTCCTATCCCATATGCTCTTGAACATAAACAATTGACTCATGATTGTTTCAATGCACATTTTCCTACCACGAAATTTGTCATCAATACATTTTCATTCCAGCCATTTGGTGTGGTTTTTTTCATTCAGTGTTTTGTTTCGTACAGATGCAGATACTTGCAGCCAACCACTGGGACCCCAGTGGAAGAGTTAAGGGAAGAAGCTGAAGGGGAGTGCAACCCCTTATGAAGAATAACAACATAAATTAACCAGAACTCTCAGAGCTCTCAGGGACTAAGCCACCTACCAAAGAGCATACATGGGCTTGTCCTTCATCCTTCATCCTTCATCCTTCATCCCTCATCCTACATATGTAGCAGAGTACTGACTTGTCTGGCCTGAGCAGGAGGGAACGCACTTGGTCCTGTGGAGGCTTGATGTCCCAGAGAAGGGGAGTGCTACAGGGGTGAGGTAGGAGTGGGTAGGTGGGTGGGGAAGCACCCTCTTAGAGGCAAAGGGGAGGAGGGTGGAGTAGGGAGTTTGTGAAGGGGGGATCGGAAAAGGGGACCAACATTTGAAATGTAAATAAATAAAATAATTTAAAACAGAAATCAAAAAACAACCCAAAAAGTCTATGCTGTCCTTGTGACAGGAAGCTTGCAAACAGTCATGTGAGGGGCTTTGTCCAGCAAATGATGGAAACAGTTGAGGAGTCCCACAGCCAATCATTAGGTGTCATTTGGGGAATGGTGAGGAAGAATTGAAAGATCCAGAAAGGTCATGATGGACAAACCTATAGAATTAACTTACCTGGGCCCATAGGGCTCACAGTGACTGAACCACCAACCAGAGAGCATGCCTGGGCCAGAACTAGTCCCCCTACACATAGGAAAGAGATATATAGCTTGGTCCTCATCTGGAACTTCTAACAGCAGGAATAGGGAGTGTCCTGACTCTGTTGCCTGCCTTTGGATCTCGTTTCCTTAACGGGACAGCCTTGTCTACCCTCAATAGAAAAAGATGTGTGCAGTCCTACTGGAATTTGATATACAAAGGCATGGCGAGACACATGGGATAATAAAAAATATTGAAACAAATAAAATATCTACGCTGTTGACTTTTGGATTTTAATCCTGACATACTAATCCATTTGCATAGTTCAGGACATTTCCTTCTACGTCCTGATTATTCCCCAAGGAAGACAGAGTATAATGGTATGTTGACTCATCTGATGTGTGATTTAGTCTGTTTTGTTATGTGATTTTATTTTTCCACATTGTTTGAAACATCTTTAGTGGGACATTTTTAGCTTTGAGATTCTTTTGTATCCTAAATTGGAAACTTGTTCCTGGTGTGTTTATTTTTGCTTCTTTGAAAAGTGCTAAGAGTTCGTTCCAGCAGCTAAAGTTGTGCTTTATCATCACTTTTGAAGTCCAATCCCTCCATCAATTTGGCACAGTATTTTGATTTGGGACTCAAGCATAGTGAGTTTTCATATTATTGTAGAATGATCTAATGACTATCTCAGAGAAATCAAAAGCATCTTGGCTGTTTTCTGGGAAGGTTATGGTTTGTTGATAGTAAATGTTTTTCCCCACTCTTGACTTATCCACATATGGTAAAACTATTGTTTTACTAAAGCAAGTCAATACTTCATTACCCATTGATCCTTTGACATCAAACATCATAACATAGTAACCAGTACTATTCAGTCATCTGGAGCTTTTTGTGTATTCTTTTCATTAGTGTGCAAAAGAATGAAGCTAGGAGGTTTTCTCAAAATGAAGATGTACTTTTAACATCATTGCCAGAGGTCAAACATAATTGTCCTTTTCCAACATGATGATTTCCTTACCCCTTATAGCAGTTAGTCATGCTTACTTAGTTTTTCATTGTGCTACATATATTATTGGAAAATAAAAAGATTGCAAGATGCTTTACCTTAATGGTAACATCTGTACTAAGGCCTCTACTACCAGGCTTAGGGATCATTGTGGAACAGCAGGCAGAGGACTGTAAGAGCCAGAGCTCTTTTTGCTTTGTTTGTTTGTTTTTTCTTTGTTTTTTCTTCAGTTTTATATGGAAAAATTAAAAAACCTAGGACAGCTAAAACAATCCTGTACAATAAAAGAAATTCTGGAGGAATCACCATCCCTGATTTCAAGCTGCACTGCAGAACAATAGTAATAACTTTGATGCCACATAGTTAGCATAAACACAGACAAATTGGTTGATCAATGGACTTGAGCTGAAGAACCAGAAGTAAATCCAGACACTTATGCACACTTAATTTTTTTTTTTTTTT
>NC_034610.1:39044532-39057659 GCF_900095145.1 Mus pahari | reverse complement strand
AATAATAATAATAATAATAATAATAATAATAATAATAATAATAATAATAAATTTGCATTTATCAAAAAAAAAAGAATACCACTCATGTGCCTGTAAGTAAAGGATAACCATGCTAAAATCTACAGACCCAGGGAAGCTAAGTAACAAGGAGGGCTCAAGGGATGGGTCACGTGTTTATTAGAGAGAGGGGTCTGGATGGAGTGCTGGGTATGGGAACCAGAGGGACAAGTTTGGGCGAGCATGGAGGGAGACAATATTGGAAGAAACAACTGGAATAAGGTGTATCTCTGAGATCACCTAGAAACTCAGTGCAATAAAACTCCCAAGAATCTGAAGGTGACCATAGCTAGAAATGGAGGAGATTGAGCCTGAGGTGGCCATCTTGTATAATGAGACAAGACCTCCAGTGGGATTGGAACTCCAACCCAGCCACAAAACCTTCGGACCATAATTCATCCTGCCTACAAGATGTGCAGGTGTAAAGATGACTCAGAAATTGTGGGAAAGGCCAACCAATAACAAATCCATCTTGAGACCCATGCCATGTGAAGGAGCCCACAACTGACACTGCCTGGAGTACGAGGACCCAGAGAATGAATAACCACAGACCTAGGACAGAACCAAAGATAACTGTGAAAACAAGTCAATGAAATACGTCCTAATATTCTATTATACTCAGATTATTTCCTAACCCAATTGTCACTAGAGAAGTGTCACCTAGAAACTGAGGGAAACACATGCAGAGACCCTCAGACAAGTATTCAGAAGTTTGGGGAATCCTGCTGAAAGAGGGGAGGAAGGGTTCTAGGAGCCAGAGGAGTCAAGGACTCCCTAATAAAACCCACAGAATCAATGAACCTGGGATCCCAGAGACTGAAGTGCCAACTAGGGAGCCTGTACGGGTATGACATAGCTCTGCACATATGTTACAGTTGTGTTTTCTTGCGGGACTCCTAACATGGCAGCAGGGCCTGTCTCTGACTCAGTTGCCTTCCCTTCAGACCCTTTCCTTTTACTGAGTTGTCATTTACTTGTTTAGCCTTAGTAGGGGAATAGGTACCTAATCTTACGGCAAAATGACATGCCTTGTCTGGTTGAGAGCAATCAGAAGTCTTCCCTTTTCGGAAGAGAAGCAGAGGAATTGTGTGAATGGGACATGGTGGCAGGCAGGAATGAGAGGAAAGAAGGAAATCTGATGTCAGAATGCAAATCAGTCCTGTATATAGAGGTAAGGGGAAGAAAACAAAATCAAAACCTGTTAACATAAAATCAGAGACCCTCTAAAAACAAGTACTAGCAACCTTCTACTAATCATTTCCATTATATTAAAATTGCAACCCCCTAATTCTGACCTTATATTATTACCTATACTTTATCACATTTAGATCTCTAGTTTGGATAAACTCTATTTTCACAGTGTATCTGGATATCCCGATCTTAACACATCAGCATAGCTCTTCGCTGAGATTTTTTTTTTTTTAGACTCCCCATCTCATGCTACACCCTGTCAGAGCACTCTGTATTCTCCTGCATAGCTTTTTGACAGTTGCTATATCTGTGTCCTTAATTCTGATACGATTTGGTGTGATTTCTATCCTCCTTCCTGACAGAAGGAATCTGGCAATTGTTTTGTAATCTAGTGCCTTACCTGACATAATACTAAGCATTAAGAAAGTGCATAATAATTCCAGATACATTGGCGATTTAGATGTAGCAATAAATAAGCATACAAAAATTTTTTCAGTTAAAGCAAATAAACAAATGTCATGAACAAACAAGCAAACAAAAGCACACAGTAATATTTTTGCACTGTAGAAATTGGTTACATAACGTCTCCTTCCAAACTGCAGTTCAATCCCTTCTTATCTCTGGGTTGTTGCACAGTTCCCTTACGTTTTCTGTGGCCTCCTGGTTCACAATACTGAAATGAAAATATTTACTTTATAAATTAGTCAGGAAAAGCACCAATCCAATATGCATAAATTGTGTTGTTAAATAGAAGATGAAGTAGATCTTTTTTTTTTTTCAAAGATTTATTTATTTAATGTAAGCATACTATAGCTGTCTTCAGACACACCAGAAGAGGGAGTCATATCTCGTTGTGGATGGTTGTGAGCCACCATGTGGTTGCTGGGATTTGAACTCTGCACCTTTGGAAGAGCAGTCGGGTGCTCTTACCCGCTGAGCCATCTCACCAGCCCAGATGAAGTAGATCTTATGTTGAAGAGAATGCTATTTCTACAACATGAAATGGAGAGGAGCAGAAGAAGGGAAAACCACAGACTTGTGAGGGAACTTGAATTCAGAACTTCCAGCAAACTAGTGGGAGAAGACAAGAGCATGCCCAGAGGAATAACTTGCTTAGGAGAGTAGCCAAGATGAAACTCCTAACAGAGTTATTCTTTTCATGAATGCATTCCTTCCTAAAAACATTTTCACTTGTACTAAATGTCTGTGTCGCTCTAATCTTCGTCCACAAATTTCTGTGCAAATTTCTATTTTATTTGGACCTTTCTAAAATAATTGCTAAGCACTACTCCTTTGGATTTGGAGGCTTAAACCTTGATTCTGAAACGGTTGATGAAGAAGCGCTGCAAATGTCACTGTGAAGGTGACTCAAACGGATAACTTCAAGGGGAAATGCGCTTCATGTTATAGAATCTATAAAAGGAAAGGAAAGGGAGGAAGAGCAGATGGATCAACGTGAGAGCTCCACATACTACTGAACCCTGGGATGATTTGTGACCGTCTTTACCTTTGTCAAGTGGCACACTGAAGAATGCTGAAAAAACAAAAAAACCCCACTCCTCTATAAATCACACAAATACCACACCTCATTTGAGGTAGAAAAAGGTGAAATTTGTGTTTCTATTTTCAGCAGTTATTGAAAGGCAGATAAAAGTGTTAAAACTGTTATTACCTCCATGTCTCTGGGCAGAATGTGCAGTTCTTTCCCTTTGTTCATCAGGAAACAATAAATAATTCCCTGTCACAGTGCGTGAAGAACAGAATGCTTTGTCAAACCCTTTGCTCATTAGACACATGTCTCTGACAAAGATATTTTTCATAAGTATTTTATAAAATTGACCTGTTTTTACCAACTTATTTAGAAAAATTATTAGACATTCTTAGACAATAGAATTAAGTTCTGTCTTTAACATATATCTTTTACTAAATCTTGAGGATTCACAATAAGAAAGCAGGGCGCTGACAGCTTTTTTTTATAACATATGTCAAGTGACAAACATTTTCAGAATGCATTAAATGAAATTTAAAATATCACTGCCTACTGTAAAATAATAAAGTGCATCCAGCTCACCTCTTGAGATATTTAGAAATCATATTTTGAATATTCTCCACCAGTCAAAGATGAGCAAGAAAGTGATTTTTAGATGTGATTTTTTTAGTCCCCAGGGATTGCCTCATGGGAAAATATTAATAACTTGTCAAGGCTAAGTGAAAGAAATATTTAGCACTCCCTGTGAATGGCTTTATTTTGAAAGCTAGAAAAATAAATTTGATCATATATAAAACGAAAATAGGAAAGCTTATGGAGGGAAAAAATATAAAAGAATTATTCTGAAGCCTATAAAGAGAATTTGCTGGGGCTAGATAACAAATACTATCTTTTGTGCACTTTCCTATTACTTTCTATCTACTACTATAAATAGCTCCTTGAACTTCACATGGACGCATTTGTAAATCAAGATTCACCCACAAAATTAAAACTTAAATATAAAGACAGAACTTCTCGCTTACATAGTATGAGATTGAAAATGCATAATTCCATGTGGCAAACATTTCTGAAACTCTTCTCTCCCTAGAAATGTCTTCATGAGGAGAAGCAACCTTTATGTTGGAATTAGCTAGAAACAAGTAGTACATTTCTTCCATAAATCTAGATCCATAAATCTAATGCCAGTGTTGACAGTAGGGTAGGGATGTCTATTCAGCCTGCTTAGGTTTGAAATGTTGGAAGACCAATCACCCTCATCAGATATTACATTTACAAAACGTAACTACTGACAAGTGTTTTTCTGCTGACCATATTTCTCTGAAGTCTCTCTTCTTTGTAATCAGAGTTGGCTACATGTGATCCTGGTGCAGTGTTACTGGGGTCTACTTGGATCTAATTTAGGGTCAAGCCAAGTGAACTTGTACATTGATTTTCTGGGTTTATGTTTTCATGCAAACTGCTATGACTACCTGTTGAGGTAACAGCATTCGAATGGAGCCATATAATGACAGAAAAAGGAGATGTTGATTTCTTCATAACACAGCTTGCCATGGGTAGGCAGATCTTTCTTCTTTTCTACTGAACTTCATCCTAGAAACAATAACATCTTTTGGTGAGTGATTTGTTGGTAGACCCTATAATGAAAGATTAAAAAATAAATCTCTACTAATACATACAATGATTGTCTTTTATGCATTAGTTAAATTTAAATTATAAGAGGAAAACATAATATGCAAGGTAGAATTAATAAAATGAAACATTTCATGTGTATGTATTTTTAATTATTTACCAAGTGTATTAGTCAGGGTTCTCTAGAGTCACAGAACTTGCAGATAGTCTCTATATAGTAAAGGAATTTATTGATGACTTACAGTCTGCAGTCCAAATCCCAACAATGGTTCAGTAGTAGCTGTGAATGGAAGTCCAAGGATCTAGCAGTTGCTGAGTCCCACACCGCAAGAAGGCGAAAGAGCGAGAGCCAGACTCCCTTCTTGCAATGTCCTTATATGGTCCCCAGCAGAAGGTGTAGCCCAGATTAAAGGTGTGTGCCTCCATACCTTTAATCCCAGATGATCTTGGACTCGGAGATCTCCCTGTCTTAATCTTCTGGATTCAATCACCACTGTGTCTCAAGATCNCCATACCAAGATCCAGATCAGAAACTTCTATCTCCCAGNCTCCAGATTAGGTTCACTGGTGAGCCTTCCAATTCTGGATTGTAGTTCATTTCAAATATAGTCAAGTTGACAACCAGTAATAGCCACTACACCTAGATACACTACATTTTGGTGTTATACACTATGCACATCCTCTCTTTCTTCTCAGACTCTCCGTATGTTCCTATCCCAATGTCATGAACCTCTACTTCTTCTTGCAGAATCCACTGAGGTCGATTAGTGCTGTCCCTATGTACAACAGGTGGAAGAACACATCTTAGAAATATTCATACCATTAATAGGTATAACCCAAAAGGAAACTGATTCTTCCTTTCTCAGAAACTATCAATTCTCATAAGCCTCCTCCCCATCTGTGCTGAATGTTCTGTAGATTGATCTTATACAGATCTTGTATAGGTAACCACACCTGTTATGAGCTCATGAATACAAAGGCCCTGTCCCATGCAGAAGACATCACTTGTTTGGAACCTGTAACCTACTATAAAATCACATGGTTCCATAAAATTCTAGATCTTTTTGTGCTTTATTCTATCATTAGTTCTTTCATTGTGTTTACATCTTTATTTGGCAAACTAACATTTTGGGAAGTCAATCTCTGTAAATAGGTTTCACTTAATAATATACAGAGAAATAATATATAGACAGATGATGGTATAAATACCGTAGGCAGAAATGTGGATGAAACTTGATACCCATCTGCCATGTATTCTGATTTTCAGATAGCAGTGTTATTCCAGAAAGTTTGGAGTTTAAATAAAGAGCCATAAATGGAGGCACAGAAACTTAGGGAGAAGTATATAAGGGATGAAAATTTGACTTTAAGTCCTTTTAGTGTAGTAATTTTCTGTATGAAATCAGCAAACCATAAAATTCTGGATGTACAAATATAAAGTCCAGAGTTTTTATGGAATGTCATTAATTTGAAATTCTATTGGGTGCCATCACATGTGTGTGCTTGGGTGAAAGGATCAAATTCCAGTTTATATTAGTGTTCCCCTTTTTGTCTTCTTTTAACATAGACCTTTGCATCTTGTCTTTGACTGGACACTGATCACCTGGGTTGACCTGTTTCTGCAATGGTATTACAGATATTGTGGCTTTTTCCTGGGTTCTGGACATCTGAGTTTAGATTCTTGATATTTTGCAGCAATTCCTGATCAACTGAGCCATCTCTGATGTCATGCAATTCCCATTTATATTAGAGAAGCTGAAATCAAGACAAAAATTACAGTAACTACAAAACTTTCAATACCACTCCAGTGCCATGACTATTTTCATAACTTATAAAGTGACATACATTCAGATAACACTTCCTTGGGACACTTTTTAATTGCAATATTTGTGATATACAAAACAACACTCATTGTTGGATGTTAATTTTCAATTTAATTTAAATTAAACTTAAATCAAAAACTTTATACATAAAAAACCCTTTTCAAAAATACATTGGTATTATTATAAAATATTAGAAAAAAAGTATTAGACTGTGTTGAATATTTTAAGATACACTTTCTGAAAAGACCTACTTACATTAGGGCTTTTCATGCATTATTGAACTCAGGAAAAATAAGAGAATTCCCCGGAGATCTAAGAATAAACAGTTATTTGAAAAGAAGTGACAGTGAATGAGGAAGCCTGACTGCTTTGAAAACGAAGACCAGTAATAGGACCCCAGGGCTTTGCTGGTTAACAAATAAGAAGCAAAAGAGAGTAGGCCTTGGGAAGCTGAGAACTGGAAAGCTGCGAGCGTGGCAATCATACAGCCGGGAGTCCAGAGAGATTTCAACCTCATGAGCAAGTTACCACGGATAGTGTTGATCAGTTCACAAAAGACTCTGTCTGGGAATCCTTAAGCCTGGAAAACCCAGGGTAAATACAGTGATGGTAGTTAGACCAATGCTTTCCAGAAAGGCCAGAATCTGCTCTCACAAAGATCTGGGATTTGATTGATGTGAGATGCTTGCTGTGGTAGGAAACTGTAACATCATATATACATAATTAGTAGGGAATCAAAATAGAAGACAAGACTTCCAGACTCATGGATATCAGTTGACAAAATTCCATCTATGGACCTGAAAAGATGCCTTACCAGATTCCTTGAATTCAGTTTCCAGTTCTTACCTGGTACCTCACAGTGGTCTATAACTTTACTCTCAAGGGATTCAAAGCTTTCTTCTGGCATCTTCAAGAATTCATATACACACTCATGCAAAACATCCATATTCATAAAATGAATAAATAATAAATACAATAATAAATAAATACAGGTTTTATTAAATCATCAATAATAAATAAATTTGTTAATTTTTTCCAGAATTAATTACATATATATATATATATATATATATATATATATATATAAAATCTTAAGTTTGTTGTTATATCTGTGATTTTCAGCTTTGTCTAGTTAACCTTTAAGGTATAAACTTAGGTTCTCATTTAATCCTAAGTATGATAATAGACCTGAGACTCTCATCAAAACAAGGCAAAATAACTATCTTCATATGACTGCCAGCTTCTCTGGTAACTGATTACTAATGTTAGAGCACAATATGAGTCTCAGAGATATGACACAACCATGTGCTTTGAACTAAGGCGCTATTGCTCAGTTTAAATCATAAGGACTGGCTATCATAAGGGTAGGTTGGTCCTTGCTTCTTAAATTCTGGCCTGTGTCTTTCTGTCATCTGGATCAATTTTTACAGCACTTTTTAAGTGTCAGTAAAATATTCACATAAGCATATCACTCCGTCAGTCAGATTGATTATTAATTCTAGTAGAGGATGAGAGCTTATTAGTTCAGTTTTCTCAAATGTTTGATTAAGACTTGAATCAAGTGAAGTGTGAAGTGAAAGTACACTTTTAATGAAGGTCCTCAGGATGATAATGTGGGAAGTTCATCCATTTGGGACAAACATGGCCTGCATAAGGATACCCAGTATCAAAAACTAAAGTGAGTTTTGTGTTTCTTAAATGATCAATACCATTCCATTGTGTAAAAGTACTCCGTTTTCATTTATCATTCATCATTTGATGGATATTAAGGCTGTCTGCATGTTCCTGGCTCTTTTGATTGAAGCAGCAATAAACATGAAAGAGTAACTATATCTGTAGCAAGAGATACAGGGTTCTTTGGAAATATGACTGAAATAGTATTATTGATTGTGAGGTAGAAATGTAACAATTGATTTTAGGATCCTCCACAATGATAAATCTTTCCTGCCATAATTAGTGAATAAAATTACCCTATTTGCACATTCACACCAACATATACTGTCATGCTGATCTTGGCTGTTGACACAAGCCAAGGATAGATTCTGAGAAAGTAATGTATTACCCTGCTTTTAATTCTCAATAACACTGGTGTAGATGAGAGCTGTCCTTTCCTATAAACAGAATTAAGATTTTTCTACACCTCTAGAGCATTGAAAGTAATCTGAACAAAATATTTAAAGGACCAGCACAGATATTTGTATAGAGGGATTTTAATCTGGCAACATGGCTGCTCTGGCAAGGTATCTAGAAGGCTTCTAGATCTATATGGTCCTGCTCGAATGAAGACCTGCTCTGAGTTTCAGTGTGATCTGGATGGAATACAGATACATTCTTAGTCACACTGTTAATATTTAGCAGTGGCAGTATGGCTAGTTTGTGGAGGGAAGCAGACATGTTTGAAAGTGATGTCTAGTTGAGGGGAAGACAAGTAATGAATTGGAGAAATATTTGACAGAATCAGTCAGATATGATGCTCACAACTCTCATGAGACCAGCACATGAAGGAGAGGCAACAGAAGAAGCAACACAACAACAACAACAACACATGGAGAGAAAGAGAGAGAGAGAGAGAGAGAGAGAGAGAGAGAGAGAGAGAGAGAGAGAGAGAGAGAGAGAGAGAGAGAGAGAGAGAGAGAGAGAGAGAGAGAAGCCATTTACTGAGAGACATTTTAGAGAGACGTTAAAGGAAAACAGAATGAACCAGAGAATGAGAAGGAATTAGAAGATTAGAACAAATTGCCAGTTAGGTAGTAGTCAAGCAGAGCAAATCAGTATGAAGCTGAGAGAAGCTAAATTGAATCCATACCCTTCAAGAGGAGTTCTAGCCAGAACACCAGCCAGTCAGAGTTCAGAATGAACTAGAAAAGGTGAGCTTATTCAGCAGTAAGCCTCTGAGAGTACAATTGTATCACATGAATAAAAGTTAGAGTGACTTGCTTCCACATACTATCTAGTGATTTTCAAATATCTCAAGAACTACAATACAATTTTATATTGTTAAAATTCACTATATTTGTGATCATTACAGTGTCAATAAGAAACCGTACTCAGTTCTTTTTATGTGTGTGTATACATGTGCATATTTGTGTAGACAGATGTTGACCTAAGATGTCTTCCTAAATCACTCTTTACTTTGGATTTTGAGACAAGTTCATTCACTGGACATGTGGCTTAAATATTCTAGACTAACACTACTTCTTACCCCAGCACCTCCAACATTCCAAGTCTAGGGACTCATTGTTAGGTTGGCTTCAAAGTAGGTGCTAAGGAATGAACTCAGGTCTTCTTGTGTATGTAACAAGTACGTTATTGAATAAGCCATTTTTTAAGCCCCCAATATTCAGTTCTTCTAACCAAGATCTCCTCGACAGTATCTCAAAGGAATTGCATATTATTATACTTGTCAGTACCTTGTCCTGGTTTCTTACTGGTATCACATCACAGACAGAGCATGTGTTCTTGCATAAAGCCATGGCCCTGATTGTCTAATCAGCAAGTGGCATAACTGTGGCATTCATCTGACAGTCTGCCTTCTGTAAAGACTAGTAGTACCAATGACTGTATGTCATCTTCAAAGGGAAGCAGCTAACATAGAAGTCTGTGGCCAGACAATTTATCAGAGTTCTCTCTTTAAGTCAGTCCATGTTTGAGGGTTAAAAGGGGAGCAGAGCCTAGGGTGAATGCTGCTAGGGTGTTGAATCATGACCCTCCCACCTATCATGTTGTATCCCTAACCCTCACAGAGGTGAGTTTAATTAAAGACTGAACTTCTACAGTGGTAATCAGTCTCAAAAAGGGTCTGGGGTCTAACTTAGGCATTATCCCTCCTTATAATGCAGAGGAAATGTGGATATTGATATTAATATTCATGGGGAAATAATGTGAAGAAAATGAGATTGGAGATCTATTTTCAAAGAGAAAAGCCAAGAATAGATTTTTTTCCATCACAGCTCTCAGAAGAAACCTTTTAAATGGGTTACTTGATATTGGGCCTTTCTCTAGGGCTAGGAGACAATGTATTTCTGAAACAGTGTGTGGTTCTTTGTCACAGAAGTGAGAGGAAACTAATACAAATTGCAAACTTAATTTACAGAGAGGGATAGACATCGATGTTTCTTTACCAAACAGTACGTTCATCAAGATTGTCACAGAAAGGGAGGCATGTTCCTAGACAAGGCTGCTGCCATTAACTGAGAAGAACCCCAAAGAAGGGTTTAGTAATGAGATCTCAATGGTCACATAGTTATATTATTGCTAGGAACATACTTAGCAAAGTTGATTTAGATTACAGTACCACATAGTGCACATAATCCCAGGGAATGCACTTCTTGCTATAGTTCTTCATTCTATTTTCATAGGAATCCCTATTTGCTACACAATTTTATTAGATTTGGGTTATCATTCCTACACTGCAATTTAGTTTTTAACCTAAACTAGTATATATTTGTGATTCTGAACTTTGAGACATATAATGGAATATCATTATATTTCTAGGTGACAGAGAAATTCACACACTTGTTATAATAATTATGCTCCAATAAATCTCTACTTCAGAGTTACAAGTAAGATGCATTTGACATTTATACAGCTACTCACTGGGAAGTATAGCTTCAATCCTGATTTTAAAGATTCTATCCAGGATTTTCACCATGGTTAGTGACAAACTCAATTACTTCCTGTGATTTGATAAGTCTGTACAATATTGGCATGTCTAGGTGAGGGCTTTTACTGTGTTTTATTAGATTTTTCTAGTCAACTGATAAATCACACATTTTACGTTTTCTTAATATTGCTTTTATATTCACAAATGTTAATTAAATATAATTATATGACTTACTCATTTCCTGTTCCTTCTTTCAAACTCTTCTTCCTCCAACCTCTTTAATGTCCTCCTTTGTGTCCTCCCAAATTGATAGCCTCAGGTATTATTATTATTATTGTATAAACACATATACATGCATAAATAAAAATGTACAAATATATAAATACAGCCTATGAATTTGTGTAGTATGCTTTTGTACATATGATTGATATCTTCATATTGCTTCAAGCAACACTTAACTGGGTGAGGTTAATTGTAAATCTCCCTCTTTTACTTACTCTTTTTCACTCTCTATACTATCCCATCTTGTACATTGATTCCTAGGAGTTTCATAGGAAAAAATTTGGCATCTATGTGCAAAAAGGGACTATGTTATTTTTCCTAAATCTTATGCCTCTGCTTCTTTTTTAACCAGAGTTTATTTTTAATATGCCCAGTATGTAATAATAGTTATTTCCGTTATCTTATAATTAATGGCAATTTGTCAATATTTTAAAATTCTTTAAGACATAGATTATATATATATTTAAAGATACAATTCTACACAGTTTATTAATAATTGTGTTACTTTTGTGAGTTTGATATTTCTCTGTGAAATTTCAACTATTGATAATTTCATGTAAATTTTTCAAGTCAAAGAATGACAAATGTTTTCATTTTATCTATTAATAACAATGATTATATTAATACATTTTGCAATTTATTATATCCCTGTAATATTGAAACAATTCTTAATCATTATTAATATATTATTGTATGCTCTTACTCTTATTGTTAATATTATGTTCAAGTACTTGGAATTTAATCTGTGGTGCGCTTTTATGTAAAGTCATTATTGTGTTTAAATATTAACATTGTGCTGATTCATCACTATGATATATGTGCTATATCTGGAAATTTGAAAGTGCTGTTTTATTACAAACAAAAGACATGTGTGTGTGTATGTGTGAGTAATTGTGTCCGTGCATGTGTGTGTGTGTGTGTGTGTGTGTGTGTATGTGTGTCTGTGTACCACTGGGAAGAATTAAACAAAGTTATGAGAAAGTAGTGTAATATATTAAAAATACTAAAAACTATATTAACTTGCTGAAAAGCAGTCAGAATGTTCCTGCTAGCTTTGAATTCATGTCATATTTTTGCTGGAACAAACACTTCTGATATGGAGTCCATCACAGAACATCACAGAGAGTTTCCCATTATGTGAGCCACCCCGGTTCCATAGGCAGCTGCTGAATCAAAACGATCTCTTTTCGTTTCGTGACCTGAGTTCCCGGTGTCATCACCCTGAAAGCTCATGTTGCTGCTACTATTCCTGCATTTACAAGCAAAACAGGAGAAATCTTGGAAAACAGGTTCGATCCTTCACTTCACTCTGAGATCTCCTGTAAGTACACTTAATTTATAGAACTATTCTGAGGCCTGTCATTCTGAATGGGTATCCCACATCCTGCATTGAAAAATGAATCATGGAAGGGAAGAAATGGAAGTAAATGGAGTGCCATATTCTCTAAAAGGGATTTGGAAGTTTGCCCTCTGCTCCCCTGTTTATTGGTTGTACTGGCTAGTTTTGTGTCAACTGGACACAGCTGGAGTTATCACAGAGAAAGGAGCTTTAGTTGAGGAAATGCCTACATGAGATCCAGCTGTAAAGTATTTTCTCAATTAGTGATCAAGGGCGAAAGGTCCCTTGTGGGTGGGCATCCCTGGGCTGGTAGTCTCAGGTTCTATAAGAGAGCAAGCTGAGCAAGCCAGGGGAAACAAACCAGTAAAGAACATCCTCCATGGCTTCTGCATCAGCTCCTGCTTTCTGATCTGCTTGAGTTCCAGTCCTGCATCCTTTGGTTATCAACAGCAGTATGGAAATGTAAGCCGAATAAACCCTTTCCTCCCCAACTTGCTTCTTGATCATGTTTGTGCAGGAATAGAAACCCTGACTAAGAAAATTTGGTACCAGCATAGTGAGGTATTCCTGTGACAATTTGACCATATTTTGGGGAGGACTGTGGAAGGACTTTGGAACTTTGGGCCAGACGATCCATTCTGTGTTAAGAACTGTTTGAAATGTGTAGGAGCTTGGAAGGTAATGTTGAGAACAGTGCAGAAGATGGAGGCCTGG
>NC_034610.1:39040822-39043507 GCF_900095145.1 Mus pahari | reverse complement strand
CTTTCCTCCCCAACTTGCTTCTTGGTCATGTTTGTGCAGGAATAGAAATCCTGACTAAGACATTGGTGCACTGGAATCTTCTGGTTTGGGGA
The DNA here is from genome assembly GCF_900095145.1 of Mus pahari. Classification (NCBI taxonomy): domain Eukaryota; kingdom Metazoa; phylum Chordata; class Mammalia; order Rodentia; family Muridae; genus Mus; species Mus pahari. Next base: position 39,043,415 of record NC_034610.1, on the reverse strand, counting down.
TCATTATCTTGGCCACGTATTTATTCAGGAGAGCCTGTTATCTATTTCTTGGTAAAACTGAGGTTATTTTAAAATCTTTCCTGGAGCCAAACATGTAAATGATGTTTTTCTTGAAAATTACCCACTTCCTATAGACCTCAAATTCATGTTGTGAGAATAAGTAGTGATTATTATCAGCTTTTCTCTTTTGATAGCTAATGGTCATCTTGATTCTTATTCAGAGTATGTATTTTTCCAATATTTTTCTTTCCTTTGGCTAGTTAGCCATAAGATTTAAGATTTAACTTCTGTTCATTTTTCTAATTACTTGGATATATATTCTACGCTGCAATAACTCATCCACTTGTCTACTTCCTGGTTTTAATCCTATGTCTTTGTGCTTTTTTGAGTATTTTGATTTCAACATTGCATGACTTTAGTTTATTTCCAATAAATGATGGCTAAAGATTCTTTCTAATCATGTTTTCCCAGAAATTCTGTAATTTTTATTTAAAGTTTTATTGTTTTTTTAGAGTTGATTCTAAAAATTATTTTATTTCCACTTGGGGAAGAATTTTGTCACTGGTTAACAAATATTTGATGTTTATATAGGCAAGTTCCACTTACAAAAGTTCTAATTCATTACATAAAATAATACATTTAGAAAAAAACCATAAATCTATTTTCTCACAATTCTAAAAGTAAGAACATCAAATGACAAGACCAAGAGCATTGATCTTTTCTGAGCATCTGCCCTTGGTTTGTAGGGTTTACCTGCTGTCATCATGTGGGCTTAGAAGATTTTCTCTCTGTTCGTATCTGCGTTGGAATGTTCTATTCTTTTAAGAAGATAGTCACATTGCATTAAGGATCCCGATGAAATTGGTTTACTCTCAGGCGATCTTAAAATTTTTATCTCCCAATGTAGTTACATGTTGAGTTAGGGAAGGACAGTGGCCAAATACTTGGGAGCAGATGTTGCATATCCTATTACATTATATATATTTTACATCAGATAATTTCCTTATATCTTGGAAGGATTGCTCAGAAACCAGTTCTATAAGCAAGAATTTTCCAAACTATGTCCTCCTTAATAAATTTAAACAAGTACAAGATCTCCAGACTAAGGTAAGAAGTGTGCCTCTGGAAAATAGAGTAACATTAAAAAGCACAAATACTTGACAATCTCTAAGTGAAAATATTGATAAATTAGTTTAAAAGCAGAATAAACTAGAATAAAATACATACATGATCTCTACCAGATACAATTTAGAGACCGTGCATGGTCATTAGGAGGTTACTCGGACCAAGATCATACTGTTCGTCTCATATTGACTAGATTTTAAGCACCTTCATTCCTAACAATAAAACGCTGATCTGTGTTTTATAAACACAGTCATTTTAGAAAAATAAAATTATGTTTTCTTTTCTCATTTAAGATACAAATTTTCTCCAGCCTCCTACAAGTTTGATGAGTCAACAACTCCACTGTAACTTTTCAAAAAATACACTTAAAATACAACCATCCACTTGAAATATAACCTAGAAAGTTTCTGTGTTTGAAAGGATTTGTGAGAGACTTGGAATCTAGATTCAATTATCTAAAGTTGAAAAACATATGTGGCCTTTTTGTATTGATCAGTGTCCTCATAACTTTCACCAATATATTCCCATTAGTTTATGCAAATGTTTCAATATTCTCAAATTCATTCTTTTGTTTAATTGAAAAGAATTTTCTCTTATTTTAATACTTGTGTTTATCTCAATACTGTTCAACATTATACAACCAAATGGAAGAAAATTAAAAGAAAAAAGAACAAGAGGTAGAAAGAAAAAAAAGGAAATAGATCAGGTATCACTCTGAATTTTAACATTCAGGATACATTTCTGAGAAGTGAAAATCTGAGTTTTTTTCTAATGTGATCATAGCAAAAACTTAGACTAGTAATATAAGATCTTATAAGAGTGTCATATATATGGAGCACAGCATTGACCAAAGCATTGTAATATGCCGTGTAACACCACAGAGATTAATTAAAAAATCGATACAATTTCAAAATGGAAAAGTTCAGGATGCTATTATATTTTAAGACATTTTATAATTCATAAAATCAGTAAGCCTCCTGTCAGATGACTAAGGCACTGAACACCATGACCAAAAATCAAGTTGTGTAGGAAATGATTCATTTGGCTTACACTTCCATAGTGTTATTCATCATAGAAGGAAGTCAGGACAAGAACTCAAATATTGCAGGAACATAGAAAGAGAACACAAATTAACATTGTTAAAGACACTGTGTAAATCAAAAAGAAAATTTGAAAAATATTACATTCTACAAATTGATGCTTTGAAATATTACAATCACAATGCACTAGACTAGTCTCATTTAAGAAACAATGTGGTGGTACTTACAAAGGGAAACAGGCAAAATCTGGTTAGGATTATGTCTATCATATAAATTGAATTAGAATTTTTCTAAAGCAGGTACCTGGCCCATAAGGTACTAATCATTTTTCTAAATTAATAGTGTTATTAATTTTTAAAAAGTATAATTTTATTTCTTCCCCCTTTCCTGTTTCCAAATGCTCCCATGCTGCACAACACACACACACA
>NC_034610.1:39026853-39040717 GCF_900095145.1 Mus pahari | reverse complement strand
ACTACACACACACACACACACACACACACACACACATATATACATATATATTATTTTAGGACCTACCATTTTGTAGTGGATAACTAATTTGAAGCTTATCCTTGGGCTTAGCTAATTATCCATTTTTCAGTAGTAGCCTATTGTTCCTTGTCTAAGGTTGGGTTTTCTCCCTGTTGTTTTAGCCTGTCCACTGAAGATTATGGGTATAGCTTCTAGGACACATAATATCACAGAAGACTCTCTGGTCCAGCTCTTACAATCTTTCTACTTCATCTTCTGAAATGCCCCTTGGGCGTTAGGTGCAGGAATTATATTGTAGATGTATCCATTGAGGCTAAGGTCCTTATAATCCTTTGATACCCTCATCTTGGCCACTTGTGGTTTTCAGTAATAGTTACTGTTTGCTGTAAAGAGAAGCTTCTTTGGTAATGGAATGATAGTTTGCACTACATTTAGGTATAAGGGAAAGTTTTAGAATGCTCTTAGCACTCTATTGCTCTAGGAACATGGTAATAGTATGTTCTCTGCTAAGATAGGTGCCCTCACTAGCCCCAGATATGCTAGGTTTCTACCGCCAGATATAACTTCCCTCATATTGCATGGGCCTTGCATCTAATTTGACAGTTGCTGGTTGCCACCAAGATATGAGTGCCGCTGTTACACCTTTAGAGATAGCTTGCAGGGTTTGTCATTGTTATAGTTCATAGACATTACATCTGGATAGAATTATTCTTGACTCCCTCTTATAGCAGCTTACGGAGTATTCCCTGATACAATGAAAGCTAGATCAGAGAAAAGAAGCTTTCAGTTTAGATATAATTTAAATCTCTCAAGCCTTGTGAATGCTACACCCACTCCAGTGAAGTCTGCTTGACAAGCCAAAAGGCCTGAAGGTAGTCACGAGGCGAGGCGTTTCAAGGAAACTTTGCCTCCTGGAACCTTGGCATTCCCATAGCCATATACTCAAACCCTGTGCTCGTGTTAGTCTGGTGTTTGGATCCATCTTTCAGTATTGTTTTATTATAAGTGCCTTTTTTTTTTTTTTTTTTGGTTTGGTCTGGTTTTTCGAGACAGGGTTTCTCTGTGTAGCCCTGGCTGTCCTGGAACTCACTCTGTAGACCAGGCTGGCCTCGAACTCAGAAATTTGCCTGCCTCCACCTCCCGAGTGCTGGGATTAAAGGCATGCATGCACCACTATGCCCGACTATTTTAAGTGCCTTTAAGGATTGATTTTTGACATAGAGCTAAGCCTCCACCAGTGTTCCAATGGTTCCTAGAAAATCACCCAAACACAGGAATACACAATGACCTAGCAAATAGGTGGGTTGTCGAATGAAAGAGTTAGTTGAAGGGAATTCCCCTGGGACAGGTTTCTTCACTAGGCCCAGAGGAATAGTATAATCAGGTATTTACTAAGGAACCCCTGGCACTGGGTTTAACAATAGAATAGCATTGCATCAGAGCATTCACCTGGCTCCATTTTAAGTGGTAAAAGTGGCATGGTCCCCGCCATCTTTTGATGTATGCATTCCTTTTGTTTTGTGTCACGGTAACTTGGTGGATGTGTTCGCCTGGTTTTTTGTTTTACTTCTGTATAAAAATGTCTGGTGTTTGTTTGGACAATACATTCAGATCCAGCACACTCTGTTGTGTCTGTGTCTGTCAACTCTCGACGACTCTTTGCCCATCTGTCCGAGACCCTGATTCCCACGGATTGAGGGGGGCCGACTAGGCCCAGTCCATGGCACCCTGTCTTTGGTACCTTGAGCAATAACAACTTTTCTTAACTTCCGAGACACAGCCAAGGGCAGGAGAGCCAAGGGCGGGAGAAATAGCCTACAAGGTTTTAAGAGTCCCTTCAACTATCGGAACCAACAACTAATACAAAGGTTTTACATGCGATATGTATTTTATATAATTTAATTTAGGTAAATTCGAAATAATAGGATTTCTTAAGCTTTATTGAATATCCTTACTTTTCTCTCTTTCCTCCCTCTATTTTGCATTGACCTTTCTTTGACTCATTTAAGGAAGATTTTTCTACTCTCTCTCTTTCTGAAGACAGAGCTACCAGGAATGCTTCCTAATGCAATCCATGCAACCATCATTATGCATAAATCACAATTTTAAAATGTATTACATGAAAAATAAAAATAAAAAGCTTTCACCCAATCAGATGTGAGGTCACCCACAAAACTAGATTACTCAGAGTCTATGCTGCCTTTTCTGCTTTGTTATGTTCTGTTTGCCTCATGCATACAAATTTCAGAATGAGTTTGTTAATAATATACACAAGAACCCACTGAGGTTTTCGCTAAATGATATAGAACTTACTGATTTGTGATCCATCATCTGGACAAAACTGAATGTTCCTGTCTATGGAAAAAGTGGGCAACAGAAGGTCAGTCAACCACAGTTCAGAGAAATAAGGCTGTTCACCCAGTTTGGAATTAATTCTTCTGAAAAAAAAGAAAAATCACTGGAGATTGGGTATTTCTTACTATAGAGGTGTTTAGATGCCATTAATTTGCAACAAGCAGTATGAAAAGTATAAGGGTACTTAAAATAGATACAGTCTATTTAAATGCATTTTTTATTTAAATGGGTTTTTATACTTATATGGAATTATGATATTTTCCTTTATATAAATATGATTCACCTCAGAAAATCTGTGAAGGTGAAAGCCAGGAAATGAGTTGACATCCTGGTAAAATGTGACAGCTGCAGATGGCACTGATGACAAGGAAAATGGAATTAGTGATTTATCTCGGTATTTTTGTTACATGATGAGTTTCCTTTCTTAAAATATTGAGCTTGTTTTGATAGAAGCAATTAAAAATGCAAAGAGCTATTAGTTCAATTTTAACTATTTCATCAATTATGTTTGAAATGATAACTGCTTAGACATTTTTCTCTAAACTTTTAAAAGTTTGGCTGCATAGAATATATTACTTCTTTGAATACTGGGGATTTCCCCAGACTAAAAGATTAATATCACTGGAGTCTCAACAAAACTTCAGGCATTAACATATAAACTATAAGCTGGATAGATACTCATTAAATTCTCCTAAAATGTTATTTATTTACTGTATAAAATGTTAGTTAATTTTATTATAAAATAAACACTAAAAAAATACATAAGATTATAAAAGAGTATATGTAAAAGCATAAATGAAGTCCAATGGCATACTGTCTTATAGAATATAATTTATAATTAGAAAAAGTAAAGCTAATTGTAAATATGTGTGTGTGTGTGTGTGTGTGTGTGTGTGTGTGCGTGCGTGTGTGTGTGTGTGTTATATGATATATATAGTGTGTGAGTGTCAAATACACCTTAGGAAGAATCACAGTAAATTTCTATTTTTCACAAATGCCTTTTATGAAAAACCTATAAAATAATAGAGTTATTTATTTAACTAGCTGTGGGTTTTGTTTGTTTTGTTTTCTGGTTTAAGGTTTTTTTTGTTTTTTTTTTTTTTAATTGTTTGTGTGTTTGTGTTGTGGTCAATCTTATGGCAGACTCTCTCCATAACAAATAAATATGTCATGAAAGAAACCATTCTTTTCTGTATGCTTCTGAAAGCACCAGAGTGTAAAATATCTGTAGTTTTCAGGAAATAGCCAGGCTGAGCAAAACTGTGGTACGTGTTATGTCAACACACTAAAGTAGAGGGAATGTAATGATCAACACATATGGGTGAATGTATAAAAAAATGAAATGGAGAGCTCTGTTCTAAATACAGTCAATACCAGTCAATGTGGTTGAGCAGAAGTCATCAGAGCCTGACAGGCAGAGACAAGATCCCTGTGGATAAGAATATTGAGGCCATACACACCATAAAATGTATAATGAACTCCATATAGAGCCTAGGCTTAGCACATGAATTACAAATGTTCGAGCTCGCATTTGAGGAGTAAGTAGGGATTTGGAACAAAAACAGTGGTGAACAATTAAGATGTGATGAGTAGGCAGTTTGGAGAGCAGAAATGGTATAAAAAAAAAACAAATGCAGGCAGCATACATTGTCCAGTGAAACAGATCCTCAGAAGAGTGAGCATCTATCATACACTTTCTCTTGCTCTTCATATATGCACAAGGTACTCAATGTCTATACTGCCCGTAATAGGTAAATGAGTCAAGGGTTTATCGAAAAACAAATGTCCCCTTGTCTGTAGAAAACAATGCTGTAAGAAAATTACAAAGAAACAAAACAAACAACCAAACAAAAACACTACTGTAGAATGCCCTTGAAATTATTCTATATCATTTCTCTGTAATGTAAATTATACAAGAGAATAATTTTACAAAAGTCAATAAAGCTCTGTGTATTTATGTATTGTTTAACTGTGCAAACTAGAATGTGCTTATAAAATTTTTTCAAGGTAATTTAGAGTTGGCTTCTCTACTATCAAGTTGCATGATATTATACTTCCTCTTTCAGATAGCAATTAAACAGTAGATGCATAATTAAAAGTATTCAAGATTAGGCAAATTATGTTACATAAACTCCCAGAGTTCTTCTTATTTGAGAAATATGAACACGTTTATATAAAAATTTGCCATCTTCTTTGGAAAACAATTAGGTTTCATTATGAAATTATGGTTACAAGTAAGCAAGCAGCAACAGTTTACATGATAGCTTTTGCATATATTTATTTTAATACATCCCAGTGTTTAGTTAAAATGATTTCAGAGAAGTGCATCTAAAAATGATAAATAGGTACGTCTCAAGGTGACAGTGAGCTATCTTATGAATGATATGAATAAATTTAGTAAGCTAAAGAAATTTGAGACATAAATTGAAGAAAATAAATGGCGACTACCCCTCACCAATAGTTAATGTGATTCAACAAACACATTAAAAATGTGTTGGAAGCTTGTGGTTTTGTATTTTGATGATCTCTAGAGACCCCTGTCAAATATAATCATTATTAAAATGTTTATAATCTAATGAGGAAAGCTGAAAAGTTGAAAAGTTTCTATCAAATTGCTCATCCTGTTTCATATGTTATTCAAACATGGGAAGTTTTATAAAGACAGGGATGATAGCATGGGAGTAGTAGTATATAATACACAAAATATATCTTAAAACATTAAAAATATATACTGTATCATTTTGAAATAGAAACTGTATAGACAATGTTTGACTGAAATGCAAATTTCACCAATAAAATGTATCAGACATGGCTAAAGGAGAAAAAAAAAGAAAAAAAATAAAATTCTCTATGTTCTTAGAAAATAGACTTTGGAAACAGTATGTTTATTGTCTTTTGTAATAGAAATTATTTTTTATTCTTATTATGTTAATACAGTTGAGAATTAATATTCATTTCTTTGCTAGTTTCCAATTGAAAGTCTTTTATATCCCTTGGTAGTTTCCAAAGAATGAACATAGGTCTTCACAATATTCATGCCTGCTTAAAAATGAGAAGCCTGCCTGGGCTTTCCTCCTTGAAACAGTAGAAGTCAAGTAGCTGTTGAATTTCTGTATTGAAACTATTGGATATTTTTTAAATGCTTGCAAATAAACATAAAAAAGTGAATCAATTATGAACTGGAAAGATTCTGATTAGTTTATTGCAACTCACATAAAATTTCAGAAAAAAAAAAAAGTGAATTCTATTGTGATAGTAATCAGTTTTTATAAAGAATTCAGTCAGTGCTAATCCTGATGGGAAGAAAGTCTTATAGCAATGAAATATTAAACAATCTCCAGCAACTTCTAATTCATCTCTGAAAGCACTTGTATTTGTCCTAAATTTACAAGAGATTAAGAAGTGCTTTTATAAATCAATCTGTTGACAGCTATTACATCCCGTATGCATGAGCATGCATTTACTTTCATCCACTCTGAAAGGGACACAACTCTTGAGGGTTTTTCAATATGTCACTGGAGTCCACTTAACCCCAGGGAAGCAGTTTACCTTCTCCTTTTCATTCGTCAGTGTGTTGATCAATATTTACCACGGTGATTTGCTTTATAACCACTATAGCTCCCTGTACGGTTTTAGCTAATTAAAGATATTGAAAGAACACATAAATCTTTTGTGTCCTTTGATTGTATAGTGAATGTAAATACAATGCTTTCAGTCTTTCAGTTTTGAAATTTCTATGAGGATCTGATCATGTGAGTTGCATTATTCAGAACTGCGTTTTTAAAATGTTACTTAGAAGGTACAATTAGGTAATTGTCTAATGGGAAGAAATGCTTCAAGTTTGATTTAGCATAACAATCTCAAACATGAATATATGGTTTAAACTTAATGGAAAACCTAATTTTCAAAAAAGAAATATGTCTGTTACTGATTAAAAAATTTAAAATATTTACAAAATATTAAGCTTTCAAGTGACCACATCCAAGTGGAAAAGACCACATCAGCCTGATTATCATGTATCTATCTATCTATCTATCTATCTATCTATCTATCTATCTATCTATCTATCTATCAATATAGATATATAGATATAGATATACATATAGATATAGATAAAGATATAGATATAGATATACATGTGTGGTGACCATAGGACAAGTTGCATTGGTCAGTGTTGTCCTTCTTCCATGTGTTCTGAAAGATCAAACTTAGTTTGTTAGTCTTGCCAGCAAGTGCCACTACCTGCTGTTGGTCCTATATGTTCTGATAGTTCAGAATATATAACCAGATATATTTGTCATGCAGAAAAACAATTAAAATCCTCTTTCTGCATAAAATCCATGTAATATTTTGCATTGTTCATAAACCTTATTACGTATTATAGATAATCTATAAAACACACCTAATTTTGTCAGTGTTTAATAAACTATATTTTTGTTCAAGTTGTATAGGTTCCTTACTTGCAAACTTCCCTGCATTTCTGAATATATATATTATTTTCATTCATACTATATTATTTATATTTGTACATCTGGCATAATTTGATTTTAAAAATATAATGAAAACTTTGAAACAAACTCTTCAACAAGACCTTCAGATGCCAAGTGGGTAGATAAAAGCAGTGTCAAAGTTTAGCCTCTGTGCTCAAATTTTGGTTTTGTTTCTTTTGGCTTAAAACTATGGCTCTATTCTGCCCATAGACAAGTCAAACATTTAGGAAATACTTGTCTAAACACTGGTAATATGAGATTGGTATGCCTACATTCACCTAAACTCTTTCATCTCCCTTTAAGAACAAAAGCCCCCAGAGTAACGAAGCCATGTTGCTATCACAGAAGTCCTATTCAGATTTCTAGAAGTGTAATGTCTCCAGTTGTTACCCTGACCCTGCAGTTACAAGAAAAAAATAATCAATTTCATAATCAGATTATTCAATAATGAGACAGCTCCCCCAAGTGGGAAAAGTCATGTCACAGTGGAATCAATGGCTGTCAGAGTCCCTGGAGCAGGGTGATTATGTCACAGGACATGTGTTCTTCCTCAAGCTGACAGACAATGTGACTCAGGGACTTAATATAGCAACTCTGCTCTCAGAACTAGAACCAAGATAAGATAAACCAAAGTCATATTTCAGCCAAGAGTCAATTATGCGCATCTATACGCAATGCATACCTATTTTATCCCAAAGCTCATCTCAGTACCACCCAACCCCCCCACATACCCAAAGGCAGGGCTAAGGGTAAGTTTTTCTTGTCAGAGACAAACTGAATTTCTTCCCTGTCCTTTTTGTCATATTTTATTTTTGAGAGTGTAATATAATTACATCATTTTTTCCTTCTCTTTCTTGCCTCCAAATCATCCCATATATTTTATTTTGCTGCCTTTCAAATCCATAGCATCTTTTTCAGTAATTGTTTTACATACTAGAGTGGTTGGAATAGGTTTGGCCCCTATAGACTAATGTGTTTGCTTGGCCGACACTATTAGGAGATATGTCCTTGTTAGAATGGGTGTGGCCTTGTTGGAGGAAATGTGTCACTGTGAGGGTGGACTTTGAGGTCCTGTGTTTAAGCTCTGTCCAGGGTGGAAGTGTCAGGCTGCTTTCAGATCAAGATGTAGAAATCTCAGTTCCTTCTCCAGTACCATGTCTGCCTACACACTGCCATGCTTCTTGCTTTGATGATAATGAACTGAACCTCTGAAACTGCAAGCTAGCCCCAATTAAATGTTTATATTTATAAGAGTTGACTTGGTCATAGTGTCTTTTCATAGCAATAAAACCCTAATTAATACACACACACACACACACACACACACACACACACACACACACACACACACTTCTAAATACATAAGTATATCCTGCTAAATCTTATAACATTATGTATATGTATGTTTTTATGTTTTTAGAGTTGACCTTTTGGTATTGGATGATCAATTAGTGTGCTAGTCTCTGGGAAATATGATTTCGCCCACTCTCAGAATTCCATAGTGGCCCTTAATTTTTGTGTAGGGCTGAGACCTCCTCACATGTCTGTGGTAAATAGCCAAACTTAAGTCTTTAAAATTCTCAAACTCTGGCTCCCTGAGGATTAGGGCTATCATAAACAATAGGATATTTTTATTTGAAACAAACATGGTTTATATTTCTTTTCTTTTCTTTTTTGGTTTTTCCAGATAGATTTTCTCTGTGTAGCCCCGGCTGTCCTGGAACTCACTCTATAGACCAGGCTGGCCTCGAACTCAGAAATCTGCCTGCCTCTAATGAGGTTGGTCCACTGCAGCAGACCAGACACTCCTGAGAGGCACGTGACCTAGGCTGAACTCTATCTCCAGCTGATATTCTCTTTTCATAAGCAAAATACAACCATTGGGTACTGTATGCATATACACATATATTTATATTTTAAAACCATCATACCCGATAAAGCTGCCAAAAGTAAGCCCATTTGTTAAAAGAAAAAAAGAAATTTGTGCCTGTGACAGAACTGCCTTCGGTTTGTATTTTTGCCACTTGTGTATCTCCCATGAGGCAGTCCTTCTATTGTCACTATGATTTTTATGTGTTTTGTTGTTATATTAAAAGGCTTACATCTACTTTGTTTTATAATTGTTTACAATAATGGAAAAATATGAGAAGATAGTAAAGAGAGTTTCAAAACATGCCACAGTCAATTTCTTCTTAGCTTTTCACACCTGCTTGATACATCTCTTAACGATTAATGAAGCCACATTACACGGCTATAATTTGCTCAGTTTTCCATAGTTTTTGCCATCTGTCTCTTTCTGGCTCTGTGATTCCACCCAGGACATTGTTCTATTTGTTCCTTTTCATTCCTCAGTCTCATCTCGGCTATGGCAATTTGTCATTCTTTCCTTATTTTGATGACCTCAACACTTTTAAGTAACACTTGCCATATAGTTTATATGATCTTCCATTGTTTAACTGCGTATAAAGTTCTTCCTTCTCCTGAAAGAAAAATGCCGGTTAGTTCTAGTATACAAATACAGCAATATCCACACTATTAACCTGGAAGCCCAAGAGAAAAAAAAAATCTTTATTGCTATGAATATAGAGTTTTGTGCCATGTCGTTTCCTTTTCATTTTGTAGACTCTTCGTTTCACATGTTGCTCAGGTCATGGCCTTGCCACCGTCCTCTCTAAGGTTGTTTCATTTATTTGTAATATAGTTATAGCTTCTTGTAACAATCTCAATTCCTTACTGGTATGTTATGTCCTAGTAAATCACATTTTTAAAATGTTCTGAACCCTAACATTCACACTTGCACTGTGCAGGTTCTATAGGTTTAGGCACATGGACAAAGGCATGGACACACTATTGTCAAATCCTGCAGAATTGTCACTTTTCCTAAAATAAGCTGACATTTTGCTGGCCCTTTCCTAAGCCAAAGCCCTCAAACTGTGGTTGATAGTTTTGTCTTCAGTGCATTTAGTAGAACTGATGGCATATAGTACCGTCCCAGTTTGTCTAAGGCAGAAGAAACAGACAAAAAATAAGGACAATGCCCCAAAATCAAACCAAACAAGCAAAATAAAACAAAACAAAAATCCCATCACAGGTGCCTCTGTTCTCCCCTGACTACACATCTTACTCTTGTCATCATGGATCATCTCCATGCCCATTCCATGCTGACTGTTATGAAACCCAGTCGCCTCATGAAGAAAAACCTAGCTCTGGAGAATTATGAATAGGACTGCTAAAAATATTCACATGAGAGACTTTGTCTTGATTTAAGATTCCAGATCAGCTGAGCAAAAACTTAGTTCCATTTCTGGATCATTCAGTAGAACTGTTTTTATCCCGTAGAAGTTTCATATGCACTTCCAGAACACTCTGGACCATTTTCTGCTCCTAATATCAATGTCTGAATGTCTGGTAGTCCATATTCTTGCTATGAATTGGAGTTGGCCATGTTTTTTCTTTATTCGATGTGCTAATATGTTTTTATAATAACAAGCATATCTGTGCTTTACTTCTCAATTCTTATCCTCTGAATTTTAATATTACCATCAGCAAATGATTTTGCCAATCCTCAGTTGTTTTGGTGTCACATTTACATTTCAAGTAAAAGTACTTTATTCGGTACCTTGTGACTGGTTCTGTTCTTTTCCTGTCAATTAACAATGTGTTTAACAAGCACAACTTTTCATGTTAACAAAGTCCATGTTACCAGTTTTTTTACAACTGACCCCAAATACCAGCATCATGCATCAGCCAATTAAAATTCATTTGAATTTTCCTTAAGAAAATAGTCTACCCTCTTATAAATTAAGCTATAATGTTAGTGTGTTTCTACATATTGTAGAATCAAGAAGAAAGCACATGATTCTACAATATGTAGAAACACACTAACATTTAGAACATAATACATAAAGTCACCTTTAAAAAGCATTTATGTTCATAACCAATAAATAGACAGGCAGAATTTGTGAAGTTTTAAATGAACCTCATGAGCTGATTGTATTGGCAATCACAGGTTACTTTTTTTTTTTTACCACAAATATAATATTAGTTCATATTTTAAAATACATCTTAATATATAACTACAAAACACTTGAAATTACTGATTCAGCAAATTTTGCTAAGATTAAGATTTTGTTAAACTTAAGGTTTGCTTCAATTTTACTGAATTTTCTTATTTAGAATCATCTAAACTACTTGAGACCATGGTTTACCATTACTTAACCACTAATTTCCTTTGAGAGGCCTGCACAAAAGCATTGGTAGATCTGTTGAAACTGTAACATTTTTGCCTTATTATGACCTCTGGCCAATATTTCCTTGTCAGAGTCGCTGCTCAAGTATAAAAATGGCTCAATAATTCTCCCCAAAAGCCCTGTATCACCTCTCGTGCTTATACTGTGTTCTTTCCTGTATCACTTCTTTGAGGTCAATTGTCATGCCATGACTCAGTCCTATGAACACAGAACTGATATGCTTTATGAGGCAAAAAACAAATCCAGGGCATTATCCAAAGATTGTAGTTTAGAGTAAATGCCAGGTCCAAGTTGTGGCTATAATACCCTCTGTTAAGACTATAGAAAGTCTCTTTGTGTGTGTGTTTGTTTGTTTATTTTAGTAATTATATCTTTGGCATTTATATTCTTTGCTGAGAATTTCATCTATGCATAATGTTTTTGATCAAGTCAACCCCACTTGCCACTCCCAACACCTCTTTTATACCTCGCCGTTTTTCTTTCCCAATTTCGTAGAGCCCTCTAAAGGCTCTATTTCTTTTCAATCTTAGGAGGAAGGGAATGTGATACAGATAGCCCACTTAGGGCAGAGCATTCCACAATCTTTATTGTCACTACAGTGACCAACTTTGAGTCTCTGTGTTAGTTGCCATCTTTTGCAAAAAGAAGTTCCTCTGATCAAAGTTCTGAGTGGCACTAATCTATGAGTATATTGATGAGTTATTAGGAGTCAGTTTCATACTATGTCCATTTAGCAGAATAACAACACAATCAAACCAGAAACTGGTTGGTTACTCCCATAGCATTTATATTACAATTGAGCCAGTGGGCATATCTTTCCAAACTAGGTAAAAATGAATCAATACTTTTCTCTTCCAGTATTGTACATAGTATCTCCCATTGCTGTGCAAGACACCAGGTTGATTCCAGCTTGAGTTCACTTTAAATCATGATGATTAGACTGGAAAATTTCTATGAGGGTTTATTGTTTTCCTTTGTGTTTTAAATGTGTGTTTCCTTGCCCTTTTAACCCAACAAAAAGTTTATTCAAAAATATAAAAGAAAATCAATCATGACATACTCATTACTAAATATGAATCATCTCAGGAATTAAAGATAGCAACTTTTATGTAAGAGAGCTAATATCTTTCTTCAGTGTTTCACTAGTGACACCCAGACTGAAAAGATAATAGAAAGGTGGGGATATAGATGTGTTTCTGGGCCCTTACCTTTAACTACAATATTGAGCCATTTCTTAAACATACTAAGGATGATTCATTGTGAACCCTGTATCATGTCTGTGTACCAAGGTAACACCACATCAAAAATAAATCTATGTCCAAATTTAAAGTGAGGAGCTCCTGGGTCTCAAGGCTGGAATGATGTGATTTCTAGCAGTCTAGAGTAGATAGATGTTCTCACACATCTGTTATCTGTGCGAGAAGTAAACCAATATTTAATAGTCTCTAATTGATTACATGTGACCAAAATTGATTTACTACATCTTAACCAGGAGATGAAGTCTATATCACCTTATCAGAGTGTAAGATTGTGTACATTGTTTTAACCAAAATCCTATACCATGTCTTCTCTAAGTCTGTCTCCTAATCTTTCCACCTTTTACCATGCCTCCTAAAAACACTGCTATAAAACACCATCTAAAATCTCAGTAACCCCAGAAGATACTGTAAGACATGAGACAGACAAGCCACAAGTTGGGGCTGCTATCAGCAGCCCCAACGCAACTTCCAGATGTCACAAAAACATCAATGACGTCATGGGGGTGACTCATGCAACTAAACATTTAGTTGTTTGTACATCAAGCCTGAGGCATTTTTTATCTTCATCTGCCTACCAAGTCTAGTCAACACACAGAAAGTGCACCAAAAATAATAGTTTATTTTGCGCAAACTTGTGTAAAGATTAACTAAAGAGCAATAAGTAGGAAAAAAGGGAAATTGTCCAGGAAATAATTTGTATATCTGGAATGAAAAGAAATCTTAAAATTCAAGCCTTTAAATGGGTATCTGGATACATTGTAAATGAATTTCTACATAATATATTCCATGTTGTCTTCTTTAGTAATTTTCCAGTTAGATTATAGGTCAGCTAAGGCCTAAGAATATAGGTTTATTTAACTTTTATATATAGCATGTAAGCTGGTTTCTTATATATTCACTTGGATATTTGTATTTCAGCAGAGATTTTGTATTTTCTTTTGAAAAAGAAGGAGGGCATAGTACTCTTAGAGCCCGACTGGTATCTCAAGGGAGCATTTGTGCTCCTACACCTCAGAAGCAATCAATCCTACATCACTGTTGGTTTCATCACAATCATGCTCTGATTGATGCAAGCCAGGATTGCTTTAATCTGGCAACATTTTACAAAAAAATACAGAATCATCCATTTCCTAGAGCTCATTAATTTTGAAGTGACTTTTTCTACATTTCTAAATTAAATGTGTGTCATTTAATTCAAAAAATTTAAATGTAGAAACATTATCAAAGTTATAAACAATTAACAAATATGAGTTTTTCCAAACAGGAAAAAAGAGGGGGAAGGGGAAAGGGGAAAAAGGGAAATCAAAACTATAAAGAAATGAAAATCTAAAAGTATGATAAATGATATGATTACATAGTGATCTATAAACAGATAAATAAGACATGTGTTATCTTTATTTATTTATTTATTTATTATCTTTCTGTGTCTATCTGTGTCTTTGTCTCTCTCTATGTGTCTGTCACTGATCCCTATTGTGTGTGTGTGTGT